>NW_016909550.1:816190-833229 GCF_001483705.2 Eufriesea mexicana | reverse complement strand
GGAAAATATTGGCTTTGAGGTAAATATTCATGAATTTTTCACATCGAAGTAAACAATCTGATATACAATTTCCGCACTGCCTTGAAAATGTATATACTTCTATAGAATATAGTAGAATAAAATATTTATGCACTTGTATGTGAAAAAAGTTCAAGAAATTATAAAAATAGTGAAATAAAGAAGCACACAATTGCTAGAAAATATCTATCCCAAGTAGATACATGTATAAAATTGTTTCACTACGCAAACTAAAGTTCATTTAGTCTGAGTTATCGCTATATTCGTTGTAAGTGAAACAAGTATGCTTTTGTATTATATGTTCCACACGTGTGATTGCATTTAAATTCATGCGGAAAGCGAGTGAATGAGTTCAAAAATGAGTGTCTGAGGGAAGGATGGGTCAGCAGCAGATGAGTGTATTTTGTATATCAACCGTTGACAGTAATGTGTTAGTGGGAGAGCGCGAGTTGAGTGGGAGGGAAACAAAAGTTCAGACGAACCGTATGCGTGCTCTCTATGCCTGAAAAAAGAGTTGCTATGTGAGTTCCTTTATTTCAATTAATACATCCTTTCTAGTCATAAATAAACAGTGTAGGTTGAAGTTTATTATTTTTCAGAACTCCTTCACACTACAAACTTACTCAAAACATGTTGTGCAAATAAAGATTGTTTTCTACTGTTCAGATGTTCAGATAGCGCTTAATATGTGCCAACATCTTCCTTTACTTGCTTCTCTCGTTTGTTCTAAAAAAACTGATTTACTAAATTTTTTTCGAGGATTATAATTGTTTTTGAAGCCTTGACGTAATTAGATCGCGAGTAAAGGGAAGTATAAGATGATGTTCTAGTTATTGTAAAAACAAATATCTCCTGTTGTGTTTGATTGTGTTCCGTTCTGGGTAATTGAACATATATAGTAAAACACTGATTTCAAATACCTCGATGAATGTTTAAAATACAGATAGAGGCCAGTTTGAAACCCTTTTTTTTTGCAGAAAAAAGCACAATTTGGTCAATCGCGTCTACCACATCTTTTATTTTGTAGTGGTCGTTTATTTTATATGATCTATTGCAATGTCCCGTCGGATATCGTCATTTCAAGTTTCAACACGAATGAAATTTCTTCTCATGAACATGTTTGCTTATGAAGTTCATATACCGCTTTTTCAACTTTACGGCTTTCAACAAGGCAGAAATGCAACAGAAGCGTGTAAACATTTTGAGAACGCTTTTGGTGAATGCACGCTTTCCGATAGAACATGTAGGAAATGGTTCGGAACGTTTGAAGCGTTTGAAGTAAGGTTATTTCAACCTTAATGACAAGTCATATTCTGGGAGATTAGATCGATTACCATATTGTAAGCACTATAAGAACAGCCGAATACAACGTTACAAACCATTCTGGACGATATATGGAAGCTCGGTTGTGGTATTAGTACTCCAAATGTGTGACTCATAAGTTGAGTGAAAAAAATTTTATTAGTAACAGGACATTGGCATATCTCTGCTTGTTCGGTATGAAAACGAATCGTTCTCTGACCTGACGATAACCACCGATGAAAAGTGAATTACATATGAGAACATCGAGAGATAAATTATGTATTGTAAGCCTGAACAATTTGCTTCCTCCACCTCAAAACAAAGCTTGAGGCTCAATAGGAGAATGATGTGAATATGGTGGATGATAAATGAGCAATGCACAACAAACCTCTCATACTCAACGTATAACTCAATTCGGCAGTGTATTTAAATCGACAAATAGATGATTTAAATGAAGCACTTGTGAAAGAATAGTCAGGCCATATGTTGCCTTCATGACTCGCTAGAAAATTGCAGATCCAGGCCAGGAAATTTTGTCGCATCCGTCACACTTCCCAGATCTAGTACCATCCAATTTCTATCTGTTTCTTTTCTTCCAAAATTCTTGGAAGGAAGAAAATGCCAAAATAATGCAGATGTCAAACAAACACTGCTTAAGAACCTCACCTCCAAAAATGATTTTTCTTACAGAAGTGGAGTCCAAAAATTACCATCATGCCGAAAAGTGGTGACATGTTACGATGGAAATTATACTGTACAGTAAATATTAATAAAAGCATTGAAAATATATCATTTTCTTTTACTTCAAAAACGGTTACAACTTTCCGTCAGATCTTTCAATTTAATTGCTTTTCTCATCAAAATTCTTTTATCATTGCGTAATATTGAAAGCATAATTAGAACAAACGTTTAGGCTTAATTCCTGGAATAGTTAATACTACAATTTTTGAAGGATTACCTTACGTTGTGGGCGCGAATGCAAACAAATTGCAACTCATGGTTGTGTACCGATTTAAGCATTTAGCACATATCGATATTCAGAATCTGTTAGTGCCATAATTAAATTTCCATATTATCTTTACTTATCTTTCGTGGCACCTCCAACGAAACGTTGAAAGAATTTCATAAATAAGATTTATCCCTAGTGTGCAAAACGTACAAATCTTGTTTATAAGTTTCTTCAAGTTCTCTGAAGCGAACCAACGTCTCAGCGGCTCTATCATCAAACCATGCGATACAAAATGTAAAGCAACTATAACCCTTAAACGCAATATACGCAGCTTCTTCAAGTATTCGTGATCACAAATCATGAATTTTAATTTTGAGTGTCGTTGTTCACACCTATCCAATAAATCCCAATATTACAACGACATTATCCCTTTCTTAATTTAACAGCTCTATTTCTTCATCCCTGTTAAATATAACTGTAGAGATAATTTCGTCGGTTAAGAATAATCGGATAAAATGAAAAAGGTCAGGTAGACTTTGATTACGAGGTTGACATTCGTAGGATGACATTGGTTTGTCGCTAATAATATTCATCCTTCAGCGTTTAGCCAACCGTTATAGTTCACTTGCAATATACCGCGTGCTACTATTTCCTTCAAATGTACGTATTTCACTTTCATTACTTGTATCATTCCAATTGTCCAATTCCATTTTATCTTCCCACTTTTGTCAGTAGCTGAATCATTCAAGATATCTATTGAGTCAAATGGATGGTATTCTGGTTCACTTATTGTTTTATCACTACTTTCACAGATACTTGGGTCATTTACATTCCAAGTATCACGTCCGCTTATTTTGAAAATTTTCCTATGTGCCATCAGCGATTGTACAATATTTGAAATGAATGTAACGTTAAACTCACAGAATCTCAACGAGAACTGACTTCATCATCGTGAGGACGCTGATCATTAAAATCGGTAATGGAAATTTACTGCCTAATAAAATTACGTTTTGAAAGAAGTATGATCAGACTAAACACGAAATTGCGATAACCATAAAACGACACGTGGAAAGAAGTCGAGAATATAGAGTGACATTTGTTTTTACGGAGCTTCATTTTCGAAGAGGCTAATGTTCTCCAAAATTGATGTGTTAAGGTGTTGTAGCGACCATCATTCTCACACTCGCTACTAGATGTGTTCCGTCTTCGAGGACTTTCCCGCAAGTCCTCGGAAAACCTCTAACTCCTATATATACAACTTCCCGACCTTCTAATAGTATCCGAAGTGTCTAAGGCAGGGCCTGCTAAGCAAGCTTTACTGATGAGTCCGCTAGCAGGCCCTGGACGAAACGCTATCCCTTCCATTTCCTACCGTCCCTTCTAGCCATAAAACCACCAAGGATACCAGCGACTAGCTGACATCAAACGACCGTGGGGGAGGACCCCACAGTGTAATCAATTTTAAATTGATAAGATGCATGAAACATATGAGAAACATAGACTTTTCAAAATGGCTATATCCTTGTTAAGGAATAAAAAATTCATAAACAGGAAGGATATACTTAAGGATGAATTTAATATTCTGGACAGGAATTTCGATAATAACGTTTAGAGCGTCAAACGTGAGAAAGTTTAGACGTTAAAATGCTTTTCGTCTATTACATTTGGACAAAGAATAATAGAGTTATGACAGGCTAAATAGTAATCAAACTTGAACACAATTTTTCCCGGGTGTGTGGTACATTTATCTCGCTCTACGTAGATTCCTGATTAGAAAGTAACTGCAAAAACGAAAACACAACGTTTCTCGTGCATCGTTCATTCGTTCATCGAATTGTTCCGTCGTGAAACAAGGAAGACACAGTTACTGTCTTCCAACAGCCAGGCCTTTAGGGCTAAACAATTCGCCATCGGAAATTTTATATTCATGCCTTCTGCATGTTTGAAAACTTTCTCCTATATTACGACGCACACGTTCGGATACTCGGGTCCTAGCGAGGGACCATAAACGGCGGATGGGGTCGCCAGAGCGTTGGAGGAGAGGGTTCTCTACACCACCGTATTCGTTTGGTAGGACCTTCCCTTCCTTCCTTCGATGACCGATTTGCGGAACAAGGAAACGCCCTTGGTCCAATTAGCCAATAACATTTGACGAGCTTCTGACTTTCTTAAGACCGATCTTAGGAAAATGGAGGAAGACATTCCGAAACGAAACCTCAAAGATAGCACTTCTACGAAGCACAAAAGGTCGAGTTCCATTCCTATCGTCGAACCAGAGTCTAGCGTTTCACTCCAGCCGAGATCATTCTTTTGCGCGTGATAATTGAAGCAGTTGTCCAATATTAATTTGCCGGGCAACATGACGAGATCACGAGACGGACTTACAATCCGTCAGAATTTTCACAAAATCCAATCGCGATGCAACACTTTTTGGTCCTTCGAGCCGGTTCAGTGACCTGTGGAAGTGCAACGAGTTCAAGAGCCACGATCCACGGCCTGATACAAGCACGCAGCAGAGGGAGACGGCATTCTTGGCAACAACGACGTACCAGGTACCCTTGACAACAACCACGTACCAGCGCGCCCTTGGCAACATCGAGGTACCAGAGAATAACTCACGGGACGCGAAACGTCAGCATCCCAGGTCCAGCGAAAGGTAGGTTCACACATTTGTCGAATTGCCGATCACATCCTTCCCGTATTCGCTCCTAATCTTCCTTCGGGCCACATGAAACACCGTCTGATATGGAACGACGTGAACCCCGCGACTCAGAACGGTAACGAAGGTGAGATCCGGCCTTAAAATTTAAGTGCCGATCCTTCGAGGCACAAATTACGATAATATCAAAGTATGCATACGGACTCTCAGATGAAGAGAAGAAAGTTTCGTGAACGAATGGAGCGGTTGCGACAACAATTCCGTGCTTTCAATGAAGCCAAAGACAAAATTAGGTTGCTCGGTGATTTTGATGAAACGGAGCGCGATCGAAGCGCGATCACGGACACTAACGACGATGTAATGGCTGCAGCCGGTATATTACAGGAGGAAGTAGAGAGCAAGGAAAGCTCCGGAGGAACAACACGCACCGAAGCAAATCTCCAGTCGCTCACGCCATCCGCGCACACCCCGTCGACGTCCATACGATTGACGATCATAGATACGCCGAAGTTCGGCAGAGGAATCGAGGCGTGTCTGGTCTTCAAGAATTCTTCAAAACACTCATTCATGAGCATCCCGGCCTAACCAAGGTAGAGAAGTCTCAGTATCTGCAGCGATTGGTCACAGGCAGTGCAAAGGAGACCATAAACGGTTTCACGATATCAGAAGACAATTATGACGCCGCGTGGAAAAGCTTGTTCAATATGTACGATGACAAAAGGATGATTATCCTGCGCCATGCTTTGCTGCTCTGCAACATCCGACCGGTCAACGACACGCCAGAAGCACTTCGAGGCATGGCGAATCATGTATAGTCACAAATGAAGTCGCTAGCAGCATTGGGTAGAACTTGGGAGGAAATAGCGAACAACATCGTGTCCAGCCTTATGATTATGACTCTGGAAAAGGAAACGCGCCGTAATTGGGCGTTGAGCAGGTCCGGCACGGAGTCTGCCACCATAGTCGAAACGACAAGGTTCACCACGGAAGTAGTCAAGGATAGGGACCTTAATAAAATCATCCCTTGGCGGTGGCCGGTGAGGAATGCAGCTCAGCGGACGAGTGCAGCACGTGCCCGAGCGAAACCCCAGATAGCGGTCAAGACGAATCACAAAGCAAAGCAGACTTCAGCAACGTTCAAGGATTACGAAAACGGAATACTGGCCATCGGATTATTTTAAGGTACCAGAAACAAAACACCGTAAAGATACGGTAAAGCATAAGAAATGTTTTGCAAAATGTACATGTAAGAAAACTGCAATACATCTGACGAGGTAAATGTAAATATCAGACAAATTACTATAAAAATTCCAAGTCGGAAAAATAACGACAACTGTACATGTCACAATTAGAATTTGCATTTGACAAGGAGACTCGGTTAGGAATGTGAGCGGACAGTATAGCGAATATGAAAGACTCGAAGAGGTACTAGTATGGCATATCTATCAACTCGGGGTAGAAGAAAACTTAACGGTACATCACAACGATGAATTTTATTGTGTGATTCTATACAAAAAGGGAATAGAGGAATTCAGATTGTAATTGTTAGAAACACAGGATTTCGTAACTACACCACCACGTGGTGTACACTACACATAGTTTATGTAAAGTGCGTTCGAGAAAAGAAGACACCACGTATTTAAATCCTCACGGCTAATATTTTTTAACAAAAAAGGTGGAGAAGTATTTACTTATGCTGCAAACTGCAGTCATTTTTTTATATTTGCAGAAATTTTCTTCTTCGTAGTTCGAATCTTATGAAAATGCTTTCTAATTTCTTTGTTTTCCATCGACTCCTATCATGTCAATCATTCAAACACATTTCTATTTTATAATTAAACAGGGTATACTATGGTATACAGATAATGTAATGAAATTAAAGGAACTGTATATTATGGGTGAAATAGGTCGTTTCTACATCTTCGACTTACAAAAACGAATGTAAGGAAGGTGTTGTAAGATTGACTTGTTTTTTAAAAACCAAAGAAATGTATTGGGTATTATTTATCGTAACACGTTCTAACTTTTGACAAAGACTAAACTGGTAAAAGTAATAATGCGTAGGGGCCTCCTCTGCCCCCACGGTTGCTGTGGTCCGTTGGTCACCGGTATCCTCGGTGTGGGGACGGTGCCAGAAGGGACGAAATAAGCGGGATTACTGTTGGCTTGTATAGAAATGCTATATATAGGAAGCGGAGGGTTTACCAAGGATTTAAGAGAAAATCCTCCAATCTCCTTGAACGTGGAATCCATCTAGTGGCGAGGGAGAGAATGGTGCAGCCACAAATGTATCAGAACTCAACCGATGTCTTCGAATCCATGATAAATAATTAAGCTTAAATTCACTTTAAAACTAATAAAGGCTGTATCTTTGAAATTATTAATATAATATAAAACGTATGCGCATTACTTACCAGGTTACATATTAATTGATTCAGAGGTATTAGAAATAGCACTATTCCGATTGTTTCCGATTATGTGGGAATAAGCAAATATTTCGGCAATAAAGTCCAAGAAAGTAATGCTTACATGTTAAAAACTGTTCAATGCAATGGATATCAATTCCTTCTACATGATACAATAAATCATTACGTACTATGAAAACAGCGATCTTTCTTATATTCTATAGAAGCAGAGGTAGTATACCAAAAGGAAATAATACTGCCAGTTGTAGCAAACAAAGTGACGATTAATACATTTACTAGAACAGTGATGAGTTTGCTGTAAGCAAAATTGAGAACTTATCTCTCCGCACGACTGCAACACGAACGCGATATTTGGTAATTAAATATCTAGGAGCCAGAATACTTGAAACAATTATCGGAACGGACGGCGGATAGACTAATGAACTCTCGGTACTGTAGGGAATCATGGTGGAGGTGGTTTAATAAAGTACCTGAAACGAAGTCGCTACTAGTCAATCTCTGTCAAGACTTTATTCTGCGACTTGTCGACTAACCAACTATTGGCTCTCGACTATGTGACCAATTCGATCACTCGACAACTCTGTGTCTATCACTGTAACTAACTATCTAACTAACTGACTGTATAACTGACGACTGACTTGCTTCATCTTCCAGAACGGGCCCCTTTAAGACCGTCAAGAAGGCAAGCGCCTCCCAAGAAGGAGGAGAAACTCCCTTCACGTCGAGGTCAGGGGTAAAGGAGACTCCTCCATCCGGGTTAGGCCCTCCGAAGGGTCGCCCACACTGGGACCCTTCCTGAGAGGTGACTGCAGCTGCGTCACCCACGATTTACGACGGGGAAAGCCGCGATTGCGCGAGGCCTCCTCACGTGGCCTGGATCCGACTTCCAACGGCCCATTTGGCAGCAAGATCCTAAGTGCAAAAGCCTAATAGCCTAAATTAGAACGACGCCTCGTGTGCGGCGATCCGAGGCAGTATAGAAGTTTAATTAGAATGCAAAATAAACACCGGGTCACGAACTGCTCAGCATTTAGGATTTGGCTACTAAAAGATCCGTTACGGTCTTTTTGTGATTAATTCTACGTTCTAAAACGTCTAGGTCCTAAATATGGGGATGTTTAGCTTTTAAGTTGGTGTGAATGAGAGATGATGCGTTGTGACGAGTGAAAGTGGATGGATGGTAAAACTGAAAAACAAAAGAATCGCGAAGAACAGAGTGTGTCCGACCGAGCTGTGGGTGAATGTTCCTTTTCCGCGTGACAATGTGCGACGAATTATAACCTGGAAATATAGTGGGAATCTTTGTAAAAACTAATATTATCAATAAATAATTCAATAAGTAATATCGTCAGGTATTCATTATCCATCACACTAAAAGTATCCTACAATAAAAAGGACAAGCCGATCGATCGGATGTTTAAGTTAAGAATAGACGTGAAATATGAATCGATTCCTGGGTTATTTACAATGCGTTCTCAGGATCCATCGCATGGACGTGTAGTGTGTGCTTGCGAATGATTTAACGATATAGCAGTGAGTCACAGTATCAAAAGTCATAAAGAACAGTCGTAGTGTCGGTAAGTCAGAGGAACAAGCAGTCGTGGAATCAATGTAATTGTTATTAGTGTAAAGTACTATTAGTATGCAATAGTACGTTACATCTAATTTTTCTTTAGCTCGTAATAAATATATTTTAGAATAAAACACCTCTTTTATTTTTCAATTCATATTCTCTAGAAATATATGTGGGATTCATATTCTGTTCGCGAGTCTGGCTCATGATATTCATATTTAGTCAAAATCCTTGTCAGGAATCAGACTCGGGAAGGAGTTATAATCGAAAATTCCATTTGAAGTTTTAATTATACTTTATATCTCGAAGACTATCGAACTAAGATATACAAGCCTTGGTTCTTATCTATTGTATGCAAAATACTTCAGAACATACAGAAATTTATTTAGTTTTGTTAGTAATGGAATAAATTCAAATTTCCTTTCCCTTACGAAGCTAACAACACCATCAACAGGATTTTCTGTGCTCCACACTTCTGCGCATCAGTAACTAAAAAAAAATTACGCGCATGATCCTGACACAATTATAATTACAATTTTATTTCAGACAGTGTAAAATGAAAGAACAAGGAAAGCAGTGAACGGAAAGTTTTGAATTAAGCGTGTGTAGTTGCAATAAATTTAATTTTATGAGATATTAGTGAAAATAATTATAACAAAGAGATTTCTAGAAGTTGCGTGCCATCACAAGTAACTTCCAACTGTACATATATTCAAGTTACACCAATATAGATAAATACGAATCGAACAAACGACGAATTACCGCTGACTGACAGCGGAATTCTTACGCCTTGCAATTAAATTATCTGTGATATATTTGAAGTTAGACTAAAATAATATATTTCATGAAATATCTGAGTATCGCAGTTACATTATATATTGCGATGGATAACGTAGAACACATATTATAATTTTATATCGTATTTGCAGACTTTAGAAGGACGACAGGAATAGAATTAGAACCATGCTGTCATGTGTGTCAGGAAACGGTTCCTTCTTCTCTTCTCAACCAAATCAATTTAAATTAGTTTAATACTTTGAAATGAAGCAAAATATAATTACGCCGAGAATGAAAATTGAATAAATACCGCTTTCATTATTTTCAATACTTCTGATACCATTTACATGTTAAACTGATATATATAAAATATATACGATTTACGTGTATGTTACATTGAAACTAATAGATCAAATGTTTACAAGAAGAGAAAATGTGGGGGATCAATGGTAATAAGGACCGGCCTGCGCGGGACAAGTAGAAAGAAATGTTACCACAGGTTAATCGTAAGTGATATTGGAAATAACAGTGAAAGTGAAGATGACTTTAATTTATATAATATTCGACTCACGGTTGATAGCACGATAGAAATGGATGTGGTTAATTTCAAAAAGTATTTTGAATGGAAGGATGCAATGCAATAGGAAGGGTGTAATACAACAAGAATTTAATGCATTAAAAAAGGTAATACTTGATCACGTATCAAAAAACCAAAGAATGAAAGTATTATAGATTGTAAATGGATTAAAGACAAAATTAAATCATGATTGCTCATCCTGAAGAAGGAGCAAAATTGGTAGCAAGAGGATATTGTCAATAATCAGGAATAGATTTTAAAGCGACATATTCCCATACCACTAGGTAAAACTCAGTTCGTGAAATTGTGTCTGTATCAGCGTATCTTAACCGGACATTGTGCAAGTTAGACGCTGCCATGACGCATATAAATGGAAATCTAAACGGACGAATCGGCATGGAGCAATAGAATCAAGATATACGGTTTTGAAGTAAGTTCATTTTTCATATTTGCGAGTTTCCATCATGAATAGGTCAAAATAGTACGACTTCAAAACGGCATGTCCCGGTTACAAAAAATCGTATGATAACAAATCAAGTTTGGTTTTGCAGACGAAGAATGGCGCTATGTGACATAGTAATGAAAGTTACTGAAGAAAATTAATCTTATTGGCATCTCTTCGCAAATAGCGCAAAAGACGAATTTTTATCAGTTTTCATCTTTAATTATATTGTGCGTATGATGTGGTGTCCGATCTTTCTTGCTAGATTCAAATTTTACGCACAGAAGCGAGAAAAAAAGCAATTTCCTATTCACGAGCATCATAGTTCGTTCACCCGTCCTTAAATATATGTGTTATAATTTTACGCGGTATATTTTGACTGTTGCCTTTGTTAAACAACGCAGAGATCGATATTTTAGGACATTTTGATAGAGCCGCTTATCCTAGGCTCGTTATATTACAATATCAATCGTTTAAATTAAAAAACTGCATGCAGACTTCTTGAATACGCAATCTACTATAAAAGTATACAAATGTCATCTTTATGACACTCAGGAAAAGTATTCCTCAGTGTTGGCCAGACCTGACATCTTACACCCGGTGAGTAAAATTGTTCGTTTTACCAATACTCCAGGTAAACAATACTGGATAACTGAGAAAGTGGTCTTGCGCTATTTGCAAGGCATAACAATGCATGACATAATGTTTAAGGAAAATGACCCGAAGTTGATTGGATTTGCAGATGCCGACTGAGAATGTTAATGACAAACGTTCCTATACTGATTATCATTTAAAGTATCACATGCAACCGCAATTTGGGAATCACGAATGCTACAAACAGTCGTAATAATGAATATCGAAGCAGAATATATGGCTCTTTCTGAAGCTTCTAAGGAGCAACTACATCTCATCTTCACAACTGACTGAGTTTTGATTTTGGAAATTGAAGAAATTGAACCTTGAAGCAACGACAATTAATCGGGATCATCAGAGTACTGAAAAATTAATAAAAAATGCTATTTCTCACACTCGGACCAAATACATGCAATATGAGACATCATTCTGTTCAAAGTTTAAGCGGGGTAAAGTCAATGTAAATTAATTCTCAACGAACGTGACATCTTTCGATATCCTAACGAAAGGACCAATATAAACGTATGTAACGTAAGTAACGCATGAATCGTTATGAAGCGTATATGTGATTAGTATTTTTCAGTAAGCATATTAGTGTTGTCATTAAGTGAGGAGAGTTGTTATATTGTAAATTAAATCGTTACAGTCCCACTAATGTATGTATGCTCCTTGAGAGGGCAGTAGTTCTTAATTGGCCGTTGATGCCCCTTCTTTGTTCACCATGCTGGCAAGTGTAACACGTGCTTCTTCTTTGTAACAAACGTCTTGATACTAAAAGCTTGTATCTTATACTTCCATAACTTAGCTTCAACGTAAGATATGTTAATTATTTCAAGACTAATTGCATAGTTGTAAATAAAATCATTTGTTTCAGGTTACAAACTTCGCCTAGTGTAGATACCTTTTAAGTGCCTACAAACAAGGGTGAAATGCGAAGATAAGTCTATAATAAAATTTTCAATCTGTTGGGGAAAAAACAGAATAGGTTTTAGGTTAAAATCTATTTTTTTGCATAGTATGGCTGAAAATCGTTTTTATTCGCGTCCATTACATGTTTCATCGGGTACTCGCTTGCTAAGGATGAAAGTTTTTAAATTTCTTCGGCAGACTTTTTGCCTTCTTTTTCGCTTTCTATTTGATTTCTCCTTGATTTCAAGGTCCTGTCATATGGCTTCATTTGTTATGAATCATTAAGCATTTGTGATTAATTGTAATGTTTACTGTTGAAATTGTTCTAATATTTCGATATTGGAGACTGATGATGATTCCCGTGGTTCAGTGATGGTATACAACGATTTTTACTTTTACCGATAGTGATTCAGTTCCCCGCAACTATTTAATTTGCTCAACTTCACGCACATTTGTTCTCTCTTCTGTCAAATGTTCTCCTAAATTTGTTTTAGGCAAAGATGTATTTCCAAATACCTGATACTATCAGTTGTAAATATCGCTTCACCGATACGATACATGAATTGACTTCTCTGCATTGACTGAAATTCACCAAATTTTTAACTACGGATGAATATTATTTTTACTGCCTTGAAGGAAATCAAAAACTTTTTAAATATGCGAATCAGTAGCTATAACGTTTTTGTCTGCCGCAAAGGTAGCAAAAAGCTTACCATGAGTCTATTCGAAAAATGTCGTCAATTCTACAATAACTAACGAATGGTTAAGATACAATAAAACAATCAACTACTCAAAGTGGGAAAAGCTTTTTCGTAGTGAAGCATTTTGTGATTAAAAGAAAAAAATATAGTGGATGATGGTATCTTAGATACTTTGTGCATTTTAGGGAAACATCATAAAACACCTTATACCAAATCTGTAATCATAATTCTATTGAGAATTGGATAGACATAGAAAATGTTTGGTTTAGAATAGAATTATTATGAGCTGAAGTGAAATTAAAGTGATACTGAGACTGACATTTGCACAGACGTATCCTTGATTTTGTAAGACTGTTCTCAGGGCTTTCCGTGGCGGTTGTTCAGGACATTGTACGACCGAGATTTACACGACTGCCACTGCTTCACAATTCAGTCTCTTTTTATTTTCTTACACACGCAACATGCCCATACCGCGAATTCCAAAAATTCCACGTGCATTCTGAGAACGCATTTGCCTTTCTCGCGTAATCTAATGTAAACGTTCGCTGAATCCGCTCGTCATTTGCATCGAAAATCGTTCGATCTACCCGCTATTCATACAGACAGTCGTTCGAAATTTCCTCACTACTTCAATTCTTATGCTTAAAAAACAATATATAACAATTATGTTATCTTCAACGTTCTATATTTCCTTGTATTTTACGTGAAGACGACACAAACAAATATTTTGTTAAATTATCCCAACGGTTTTGATAAGTATGTGCAATATTCTCACAAAGACACAAGTTTTTCAATATTTTTCATTATTCCTTAAGAATTATCGAGAATTCTTTGGGAATATACACTTACTGGCGAACGTTAATAAAAGAAACCAATTATTTGTAAATTTTTAAATATCACTCATCTTCTGAAGCAGATAGAGTAAAAGTACAAATAGTACGAGGAAAGAGAAAGGGCAATGTAAAAATAGATGTATCTTACACATCGTTTAACCATAAGTTTATTTTCGAACAAACTAGTAAGATGTATATAATTTTTACTATGTCGAAGAAATTTAATCAGAATAACGTGACAAAAGTTAGGAAACATGAGGAATTTTTGGAATATGTGGTATATGTAAGTATGTGCTGCGTAATATACAATAATTCATTATATACGGCATGAAGACAGCACATAAGTGAAGAGGAAAGACAACTATTAATTACAATCTTCCAAAATGATCAGTAGCCATTTCACACTGCCATATTACACTTCAGAAATCAAAAGTGGAAAAAAAAATCTGGAAAAAATTAACAATGGGACGATAGTCGCTGCTTAAATAAAAGTAATTTTTTCTTCATTCGGAGTATGCACGAAATCATAAGTTGGCTGAAGAAGATAAGAAGAATAAGTTGGCTAAGAAGGAATATATTAACCAGTCTATTACCGAATGGCGATAAATTTTGTAAAGAGTATTTATTTGGAAATAATTTGAAGAATTCTGATCAACGTGACATTACAAAGCTAATAGTGAAATTTGGAGACGATAATGTGATGATGTGTTATTACAGATAGAATTAATCGAAGATAAAAGCATTGATAGAGATATACGAAACTAAAGATAGAATCGTACGCTGCCGTTTGCAATCAACAGATGCCATTAGAGTGAAAATTTCACTTCAAAATTAGTTTGCCCTCCAAAATGAGTTTCACTTAATTTAAATTTCAATTCAAGTTATTAACATATTCATATGTGTTTACTTATTTTAAGCCCACTGTTCGCCCATAATGTCTTGTAATAATGAATAAACTAAGCGAAAATGTGTTTTCAACATGCAACAATAATTAGTTACCTCGAACATTTAAATTATTAAACTGAAGTTATCTTGTTTCTTGCAGAAGGATGATCATCTGTAGGAAACCATTGAATTATAAAATGAATTTAAAATAACAATAAACATTACTGAGGAAATAATAAGGTCGCTTAACAGAGGAACAGAAAAGAACGTCGTTCGTAGATAAACAAAAATTTTTCACCACCCAAAATGCTTAAAATATATCATTGAATTTAATGAATATCGTTTTAAATAAACTGTTGCAAAAAATTATTGTTCAAAATAGTTTTCAATTATGAATGAATTAAGTGCATAAACACAAGTTACTTCGTCATTTTTTGACAAATAATTTATGCTTTACAACCTGCAATTTCAAATTTTTGTGTGCACGAATACTTTTTACACCCGCAAATTGGATTCAGCAAATAATGTCTCTTAATTATTTATATAACTTCTCGCATGCATGCTGACATAGATCACTTTATAGTACAACAATTGCATCAGCCGGGCAGCATAAGCCATTAGAATGCTGGGGCTGTGATCCCAGTTTTGCAGGAGCAGTTAAATAACAACGGTAGAGTAATCTATCACCTTGCGCAAGTGCTCAACGACCATGGTTGCTTTGTTGAGTATTTGCACAAAATAGACAAAGGGAATAAGCGAGTAGACGACACTGGCTGTCGCGTCGCGATTGAATATAGCAGAAATTCTGACGGGTTGTAAGTCCATTTCGCGATCTCGCCCGCCAAATTAATATTGGATAACTGTTTCAATTATCACGAGCAAAAGAAATATCTCGTCTGGAATGGAATGTTGATTCGGACTCTGGTATGACGATAGGAATCGAACGTGACATTATGTTTTCGTACAACTGTTCTCTTGGAGGTCTGGATTGGAAGGCTTGAACTGTTCTCCTTAAGGTTTCGTTTCGAAGTGTTCTCTTTGAGGATCTGTGTAGAAGTATGCTTTTCGATTTTCCTTCGAAAATCCTCGATCGGTCTTAGGAAAAATCGGGAGCTCGCCAAATATTAATGGCTAATTGAACCAAGGGCGTTCCCTTGGTCGGCAAATCGTTCACCTTGAAGGAAGAGGAGGTCCTCCCAGGCGAAGACGGTGGTGGAGAGCACCCTCTCCTTCAAGTTGAGGTACGCGAGGTCCACCCGCGCACTGGTGACCCCATCGGCCATTTGTGGCCCCTCGCTAGTGCCTGAGGCTCCCAACGAGTGCGGACCACGTGGAGCCCTTAGGTCTATTGTCAGCCAAGCCTTAATAGACTTCGCCTAATTTCTTTAAATTAGGGCTTTCAAGGATTCTCGTGTTCCGCGACACGAGAAGTCACAATAAAAGTGAAAGTTTTCAAACATGCAGAAGGCATGGATAAGAAAATTCCGATGTTGAATTGTCTGGCTCTAAAGACCTGACTATTGGAAGACCGTAATGGTGTCCTCCTTGTTCCACGACGGAACACTGGCCATGCGATTGCCGTACCATCTAGCAGCACCTGGGTTTGGACCTCTCATTCGTCGTCATCATTCGCGGATGCTGTAGAGCAAAAGGTCATGGAGAAGATGGCCTCCTTCGGCGAAAGCCTCATATTGCAGAAGGAGGTCGCGGTTGAAGGACGCACCCCTGAAAGTCAAGCAGCGGGGTAGCACCGGTGGAATTCTACTAAATTTTCCGTGGCTCCCGCAGCTCGGCAAGGTGGCCACCATGAAGGTATTTTCACCTGATACATATCCAACATAAATCCGATCCCTCCATCGAGGGGTGCCGAGGTATCTTCGCAAGACTTCTCCCAAATAAAGAAAGAAAAAGGAAACAAAAGAACAAAAACAAAAGGATCATATTATTATATAAGTAGAAGTGTAAACAAGGATAGAAACCGATTAATGTATCATGTCGTAACGCCGACAGCATTATGTACTAAGTAATCCTTTCTCATTAAACGTGAAACTCAACTATCATATTTGGCAGAAGACTTTAAAGTTGCGTTACGCAGTGCATACGAAGTATCCTCCATTGGCATACCTAAATGAGCGGCGAGGTCGATATTTCGAAGGTTTATAACACGATCGTAAAGAAAGGCTTTTTTTGAGTTGGAATCTTGGAACATTGCAGCGCAATAAACCAGATGTTCTTTTAAATTTTAACTTGTTCCACGCTCAATAGCCAAAGGACGCGCTATAAAACTTGCTAATTCCGAAGAATCATTCCGAAGCTCTTCTAATGGTAACTATTACCGATGCTTCGGCCCTGGAG
>NW_016909550.1:802390-816013 GCF_001483705.2 Eufriesea mexicana | reverse complement strand
CGATGCTTCGGCCCTGGAGAAATGCCGTAACCTTCAGGCAAAACCCGTGACCTCACGCTTGCTCGGGTACCGTTCCGTCTTTACCAAGAGAAGGTGCGACAAGAATTCATGAAAAGATACTCGCGATACTCGCGTGATGCATCTAATTGGAAAATTAACACTTCTCGAAATAACCAATCAGCGTGTACCTCGAACATGCCAAAGCGAGAAACCGGAGACTAGCAAAAATTGAACGAGAAAGAATCGAGACATCAAAGAGTAAATATGAGACAGGCAAACAGGACTAGCTACCGTACAAAATTATCAGATGTAAACCACGTTTAGAGCACCCTACGCGTTTCATCGGAGGAAATACCTTCGTCGCGGCGCGTGGAAACAAACTGTTTGAAGTAATTAAAGATTGCCCTACCCAACAATTCATATATACGTAGAATATGCAGTCTGAACCGGAGAATAAGCTGCACTCGCTTTATACAAATATTCTGTAACAAAAAGTTCACACAAATATACCAATTACCAATATACCAACTAGTACAGTCTGAAAGCTCCAACATAATTTAAATTAATATGTACGAGTGTAATTACCGAACCAGTCAACTGGAGAGATTGTTTGTCGAAGATACATATTGCAAGTACCGGGAGAAGTTAGCGCTAAGAAGTTAGTTCACTATACTGACAGCATATGCGAACTATAATACCTTACATTTCCGACGTTACGACCGAAATGAATAGTTACTTTATCATTAATCATTTTCCCAACACGATTAAGCGTGAGTAGAGAAACATAAAGATATCGAAGATAATTGCGGCAATGAAGTTTAAGTTTACGTGTATTGCCCTTAAATAACTGTAATAAGTATCATGCGCGCTGTGGAAACATCCTTTAATAAGGATTAATTTGTTGACTCCGGTTAATGGGTTAAACATTAGATTACAATTTGAATCATTATACAGAATTCATCTCACCTGTTTTAATACCTATCTTACTGTAATATGTAGGTAGTGTGTAGTGCGCAGTGTGTAGTGCCTAATGTGCAATATCTAATATTTAATATGTAATATGTCGTATGTAATATATAAATAATGGATTTATTCTTTACTTGTATATTTCAAATACATTTTGATGATACATTTCAAACGTACAGTGCTGGACAAAGGTATTTTCACCTCATGGTTGTTGTGGTACAAGTGCTTATAACTACTAAACAAATTGATTTGAAGGAAAAGCTTTCTGACATATTCATTTATCATCTATTCTAGTTTATTACATAGTAGAAGCAATAATATAAATACATTGATTCACGAAACAATAACAAAAATGCATTTATTGAACATTTTATGGGTGGACAAAGGTATTGGCACACGATGCTAAATGTAGTATAACCGCATTTGTTTGAAAAATTTCCGAACATCATTTTAAAATTTAGTTATATGACACCCTGATTGTCATTTTTAACAACAACCATCCTAAAGTTTAGTTGTCTAGCAACAAATAATTTAAAATAATAAATATGTCGCTTATTTATGAAACGAATCGTATTAAATATGTGTTCAATGTTTATGAAGTATAAGTGAAAATAATCATGCTGGCTCTCATGTTTGCAGACTTACAACGTATTATTCGAGTATAAGAATTTTACGGATATCTTACGCATACTTTAACGTATCACGTCACCGAATTTAGAGCTAGTAGTTTTGGGAGTGTCATAGAAGAATGTGTATTACTAGCGAGAGTGTAGGCGGAACAAGTGGAATACCCCTCTTGCCCCGCAACTGAACAGTGCCGAGCAGTGTACATGTTACCAGGTACATTAAAAGAACTTATAAAATCCTTAATTATAAATAATTATAAAATACTTAATACATCTCTACTGTATTAAAAAGGAAAAATTTTTTAAGTATTTTTCAACACCTTAAAAAGTCGACGAAATTGCCATACTACTGAAGCCGGGAAAATCTGACAACATGTTTGGTTCTTATAGACCAATATCGTTACTCTCAATCACGGCTAATGTTCTTGAAAAGATAATCCTCCAGAGACTCAAAGCCATTATTGAAGAAGGAAAAAGAATTGTACCCCAAGAATCAATTTGGAATCAGAGCCAAACACGCAGCCATCGATCAAGTACACGAAGTAACAAACCGTATTGAAAAATGCTTCGAAAGAAGAAAAGAAATTTGAGGCTATAGCGACCATCATTCTGACCCTTGCCAGTAGATGGCTTCCTACTTGAAGGAGGTTCGAGGACTTTCTCGCAAGTTCTCGGAAAACCTTCACTTTCCTATATATAGTGCTGGGCAAAAGTATTGGCACAGCACGGTTGTTGTGGTACAAGTGCTTATAACTACTAGACAAATTGATTTGAAGTAAAAACTTTTTGACATATTCATTTGTTATCTATTCTAGTCTTATTACATAGTAGAAGCAATAATATAAGCACATTGATTCACGAACCAATAACAAAAATGTATTTATTGTACATTTTATGGGTGGACAAAAGTATTGGCACACGATGCTAAATGTAGTATATCCGCATTTGTTTGAAAAATTTCCAATCGTCATTTTAAAATCTAGTTAGGTGACACCGCGATTGTCATTTTCAAGAACAATTGTCCTAAAGTTCAGTCGTTTAGCAACAAGCAAAGTAAGAAAAAGTAATAATGTCAAGAAAAGCGAAAGAAACGACATGTGAAGAAAGAGAAATAATACTAAATTTGTATAAAATGCAAAAATCTTATAGCGAAATATCACAAATTGTTAACAAAAGTAGTTTTACGATTAGGAGCATTAAATCAATCAGATTTTGATAGGGCGAATCGAAGTGGTCGTCCTCTCAAATTATCTGTTAGAGAAAAACGTAAAATTGTAAACGTAGTGAAGAAAAATCCTAAATTAAACTTCTCGGAACTCAGAATGATATTAAGTAAAGAGTGTAAAAAAAAGTAAGTTCGGAAACTGTGCGGGGGTTATAAAAAACTGCTGGATATTGCGTGTGTTGCCCGAAGAAAGCCATAAATGTCCGGAAAAAATCGAAAGATGAGGGTTGAATTTGCCAAAGAATTTATCACGAAGTATTCAACATTTTGGAGCAACATACTGCTTTCAGATGAAAGAAAATTTAACATATTTAAACCCGATGGTAGAATATTTGTTAGGGGAAAGTCAAATACCGAATTGGATCTACGAAATTTACAATCGAGTGTAAAACCTGGAGGTGGTAGAGTTATGCTGTGGGGATGTATGGCAGCATCTGGAGTTGGCGAACTAATTTTTATAGATGATATTATGTGCAAATACGCATATTTAAACATGTTAAAAATAAATTTATTCAAAAGGGCGGAAAAATTAAATCTTCCACAGAATTTCTATTTCCAACAAGACCGCGATCCAAAGCTCACCGCTTATATATATCGTACGCCATTATACACCACCCCAGAGTACAGACATGAATCCTATCGCAAATATCTAGATCTGGAACGAATTAGAGAAAAGGATTCGAAAATATCATATAACAAGCAAAGCAGACTTGAAGAATATTCTTCTGTAAGAATAGAATAAAATCAAGCCGGATTTTACAAAAAAGTTAGTAGATTCAATGCCCAAACGATTCAAGTAATTCCTTAAAAGGAAAGGAGGGCCAACTAAATATTAATATTTAATTCCAAATCATCTTTAAACGTTTTTATTCAAGTGTGCCAATACTTTTGTCCACCCATAAAATGTTCAATAAATAAATTTTTCTTATTGTTTCGTGAATCAATGTATTTATATTATTACTTCTACTATGTAATAAAACTAGAATAGAAAATAAATGAATATGTTACAAAGTTTTACCTTCAAATTAGTTCGTTTAGTAGTTATAAGCACTTGTACCACAACAACCGTGCTGTGCCAATACTTTTGTCCAGCACTGCATATTTAAAGATATATTTCGAACTACCATTATATCGATAAACGTTATACTTCCATTGAATAGAGGTTACTGTTTCGAGCGTCTTATGGTATCGTGATTGGTGAAGTTGTCGTGGAGGTGGCGGATATCTCTCTTTCTATTGGTGGTATAATTGCCGGAGGGAGTGTCGAGGAGCTTTAGGTATGCAAGAGTCTTTAAGGGAGTGCATGGAAACTTTAGGCGGCTTCTTGAAAGGCAGGGGTGTCGAACGGCGGCATCGAGTACGACTCCTGCGTTCGGCGCGAAACTACAAACGATAGCGCCAAATCCTTTGTCGGGATGTTTGTGACGATGCCGAACGATTGAGGAGCAAAGTATGTATATGAAAAGAGAGCGGACAATAACTATAAGAACAAGGGCTATAGGAATAGAAATATCAAACATAAGCGCGAGCTACATTTTGGCCTACTATGTTCGGGATAACTTTTTAGAGGAAAACAAGTCACGATTCTTAGTGCCAGAAGCAAAGTACAAACTATATTTCGCAAACATCCACAATTGAAAAGTATCTATACTCGGCAACAATCCACTTCTCATCTGAATGCGTTCGCGCCTCTCGTGTGGCCTAATTTGCCAGACGACTAGCGACATCTCGATATGGCGGAAATAGGAAGTGAGAGCGACAGTCTTCCCTTACCCCACTGGCTCACCGAGGGACTACTTGTCGGTTGCGTAGTATAAATATGTAACTCGCGCTCAGCCTCAAATTGCATGCCAAAGTGAATGAGCGATATGCGATCAAGTTCACAACAGCGCCTCCCGATGGGACAAACTATGAATTAGAGAGCCGTTAGATATCGAGAACTACAAATAAGACCGCCGGCGGGAACGTGTTAACATATAATTCTTTTTACAATGATATTAAATTTTATTGCATAAGAATGTTAGTTTGCAATATAAATATGAACGCATGTCGTTGAGTCCTACAAATTCCGGTTCGCTGGATGATTGTGATAGTGTTCTTTTGGTGCCAGTTTTGACTACATTGGTATTTCGCGGTAGCATTGTTAAAGGCTCCGTCGGTAAGTCAGACGTTCCCGGTTCGGTAGAACTCTTATATGTCAACGCTTCGGTAGCTTGGTTATTAGAATGGATCGTTTAGGAGGTGTTTGCTGTTGGAAATGTTTAATCTGTTTCAGAATAGAGTGTGCATTGTTTACCTACGTGCCCCTTTTGTTTGCATAGAATACAGTTTAATTTTGCAGGGGTAGCAAAAATTCGGTATGTAGTGTCTTCAACTGTCATTCGAAAGGATTTTGGTACTCATTTCGCATCATCTGGGTGCACATATATCTGTCTACGGAAAGGTAGAACGTGGGAGAATTCCGGGTCAGTTATTCCTGCTTTTAGGAAGGTTATTTTGAAACAGGTTCGAATATTGTATATCTTTAATATTTTTTCGTTCGTTTGATTGGGTATAACTGGAGACACATTTCATAAGATTATTCGTTCTGCCGGGAGAAGCATAGGGCTAATGTCTACGGTTTCGTTATTACTTGTTATTGTTCTGTATTTTGTGGTAAGTTGTGCCACTGTTTCTTTTTTTATCAAGGAACATGCAGATTCTGCCGCTGGAAACTCTTGAAATAACATCTATTGCTTTTGGATCTATTATTTTGCCGATTTCAGTGGCGTAATCTTTAAAGCTTGTTTTGTCGGAGAATAATGGCTTGTCCTTTCATAGGGGTGGATTCGTATTTTGTAGCATAGGCGGTAAGATTTGTTCGTTTAGGGGGTCTTCCCCCTCGGTCGTCGTCTGTACCAGGTATCCTTGATGTAGCGGTGTAGCTTCAAGGGACGAAAAAGGAAAAAGGAAGGGATGCGTTTCGTTTCGGGCCTGCTAGTTGACTCATCAGTAAGGCTACCTGAGCAGACCCTGCCTTAGACCGGGATACTATTGGAAGGTCGGGAACTTATATATATAGGAATTGGAGGTTTTCCGAGGAATGTGAGAATTCATTGCGAGAATACCCTCGAAGTCGGAATTCAACTAGTGGCGAGGGTGTGAATGATGGTGGCTACAGTTCGTATTTGAGATCATATTATTTGAGCAATTTTCCGTTTGGTTCATGGTTCTAAGATGCTCCTGTACTCAGGAGTCATGCCTGTGAAATTGTTGACTGTTTGGGATTCCATTTCAGCTATTGGGATCCGTATATATGTACGTGGATTTAAGTTGTGTGAAGACACCAACACCACTGAGAACGTACTAGCATCACTTAGGTCTAGTGGTGCACTAACGCATTCACTGGAGGTGATATTATGAGTGAACGGAACATTATTATAACGGAACGTGATCGACATTATTATAATGACACGTCTATACTCTGTAGTGGTCGGGGAGAGACTTCACCCCGCCGCTACCTAACGAAAACACCATAAAAACCGTTGCCGTCCATGAAAAACAAGGAAGATCGACTTTCAAAAGCTCGAGGAAATGATCAAGCCAGCCAAACAGATCATAGAAAGAACCAGCTCTAAATACATACCCAATTATACCCAACTAAAAAGTCTACTGGAAAACACATTCGCAACCGCATACTCATGCGAAATATCCAGAGAATACACCAACAACATCCCCGCTCTTTTATAAATGCTAAAAGAAATCTACCCTCTTCTGGAAGGGAGAAGCATCAACAACAGAATACATAATCGACTCAGACACTAACAAAGAGAAACATTAACACAAAAGCAAAAAATGATGAAAACAGTAATTCAATGGAATACAAACGGACATCACTCCCACATTGAACAACTACAACTCATACTAGACCAATAAAACCCGATGTCATACTATGTTTGCAAGAAACAGATTTCAAACATAACCACCATCCCGCATTGAAACACTACAGCACCTTCGTTAAGAACGGAATCAATGCAACTCGTGCAAGTGGAGGCGTAGCCATAGCAATTTCAAATAAATACAACGCTATTGAAATACCGCTAACCACTAACCTAAAAACAATAGCAATTACTACATCCTTCGCAAATAAAATCCACATATGCAACATTTACATTTCAAATAGCTTCCCTCCAAAAAATTAAGATTTCGAAAATCTAATCGAGCAAGTTTCAACACCGTTCGTTCTAGTAGGAAATTTCAATAGCCACCACACCCATTGGGAATCTTCCAAAACCGACAGCAAAGGCAAGTTGCGTGTAAAACCACTAGAAAATCCAAATCTCATACTATTAAACACAGGAAAGCCAACACACTTCAACGTAAGTAACGGAACACTAAGCTCAATAGATTTAGCCATATGTAACACAAGACTAGCTCTATACACAAAGTGTAACGTCATAGATAACCTATATGACAGCGACCACTTCCCTATCAAAATTTCGTATTGCAAAGACGCTCCTTTTCCAGCTCCCCCCCCCCCCCCCCCCCCCCCAAACGAAATGGAACATTCGAAAGACCAACTGGCCGTTGTACTAATCCATTATAACACACTCGCTAGAAAAAATTGGAACAAACGACAAAATAAAGCCAAGCAAGGAAACCAAAATAACTGAAGAATTTACAAAATATTATCAAATCCGTAACAGACGGAGCCTTCGGGACCACCAAAACCACAAGGGCCCACAAAAATCTGTCCCATGGTGGAACACAGAATGCCAAATCGCCCTACAAAAAAAGCCACTACGTGTTTAATCGAGCAAAAAGACATCCTACCACTATGAATTTAATTGCATTTAAAAGACTAAGAGCAAAATTTTGCAGAATAATTAAAGAAAGCAAAAAGAAAACATAGAAAGAATACACATCCTCACTTGCCTTATAAACACCCACCAAAAACATTTGGAAAAAAGTTAAACAAATAAGCGGCAACTACACATATAACAAGATCTATTCACTCGAAACCGACGAAAACAAAATCGCAACAACCCCTGAAGGTATTGCGAACATTCAGGCAAAGAAGTTCAAATCAAACTCAAGCAACAACAACTATAAACCATCTTTCTTTACCTACAACCCCTTCGAAGAAGACTACCTATAAAACACACCAAGCACCCTGGATTCGATCAACTCCAATACCATACTTAACTCTCCGATTTCTGTGAACGAATTAATCCAGTTCCTTTCAACAACCAAAAATTCTGCACCCGGACCAGACCACATTCCCAATGTTAAAACTGTTACCACCAACTGGGACAACGTACCTCCTCAAGATCTATAACTGTATGTGGACCTGCAAAGCCTTCCCAAATGATCGGCGAAAAGCGGTAGCAATACCTATACCCAAACCTAACAAATACAAACAAAAGCCAAAAGACTATCGCCTAATCTCTCTAACCAATATCACATGCAAATTACTAAAGAAAATAGTTAATAAAAGGCTCCGTTGGTTCTTAGACAAACAACATAGTAAACCCAATCCAATATAGATATCGAGAGTACTACCCAACCATAGACGTGTTAACCAATATTGAACTCCGTATCGGCAACTCCTTTCAAAAAGGAGAACACCTCATCGCACTATGCTTGGGCGTCGAAAAAGCCTAGGACATGACATGGAAACCAATAATTATTGAAACTCTCCTCGACCTAAATATTAATGGTAATATGCTAGCCTTCATAATCAACCTCCTTGCGGACAGATCAATTCAAGTCAGAGTAAACGGAATTCTATACACATCAACCAAAATTCAAAACGGATTACCACAAGGGTCAGTCATGAGTGTTACGCTATTCTTGTTCGTATTCTTGCCGGTATCAACAAAATCACAAACAACCTCAAAACACCTGTAGAAAACCATTCCTTTGCCGATGACTTCACCCTAACATGCAACGGGAAAAACCTATTCAGCATTACTGAACACCTCCAAGGGTTGATCACATACTTAGAAGAGTGGTCTAACAAGACAGGGTTAAAATTCTCACCAACAAACACCCAATGTATAATATTCTCAAGAAGAAGGAACTAACCAATCTACCCAAAACTTTTCGCAGTAGAAACCGAACTGAAATTTGTTGACACAATCAAACACCTAGGACTCACCTTTGGCACTAAATTAACTTCATTCCAATACATAAAACTCTTAAAAGAAACCTGCATGAAAAGAAAAAGAATATGCTTGGAAACAACAATTGGGGAGCAGACCAATAAATCCTTTTAGATACCTACAGTGCAATAATACGGTCGAAAATTGATTGTGTCTAAACTACATACAGTTCTGCCAAACCCTACCTATTAAAAGAATAGATTCAATACAAACTATGGCATTGAGAATTGCTACGGGTGTTTATCGAATCTGCCCCACTAGTAGTATCCCATTTGAAGCTAAAGAAATGGCTCTCCAACAGAGAAGAAAATACCTAAGTCTAAAATACGCACTAAAAATATCTTTTTCACGAAACAACCCTACATTTAATTATATATTCACAAATGGCTACAAAGAATTATACAACGGGAAACCTAAACTACCAGCACCATTCTACATTACAATCCAGAAAATTCTGAAGTCTTCCATAGTCGAAATAAGTTCTATAATCGAACGTAAACAAACAAAAATCGCTCCATAGACAATCAGACATCCATCAACTATCATAGAACTAGCCGGCTTTCCGAAATATCAAATGGACAAAATAGTACACAAAAACAAATTTTCTAGAACTACTCAACTCCAAATATACCCACCCCTACCATATAGTATACAGACACTTCCAAAATAGATACAGGAGCAGGGTATGCAATCACCTCAAGTGAACATACGACAAAAAGGGGCCTCCCCAAACAAGCTTCAATTTTTACTGCCGAGTCGTACTCCATAGTTGAAGCCCTGAATTATGCCCATACTAACAACATACATAACCTGGCCATTCTTCTCGGACTCCATCAGTGTGATGAAAGCCTTGTCTTCCACAAATAGCAAAAACCATGAAATAATAGGGAACATACAAGGGACCTACACAAAAATATACAACAATAACAACGCAGATATAAACATTATCTGGACCCATTCGCACCAAGCCAGCGCGGGCAACGAATGAGCCGCAAAAAAGAAACTGCAGCAAGAGAAGCCCCCTGGCTTCCACTAACTGAACCAGTAGACCACATCAACCACTTAAAAAAACCACAAAAGAAGAATGGAGCAATATGTGGACAACTACAAAAGGATCTAAAATACAAAATATAATCCAATAATTTCATTAGCAAATGCCGCATCACAACATTAACAGAAAAGAGAAAACAATATTAGCTCGACTAAGATTTGGGCGCACCAAAACTACACACAAATATCTGATCATAAAATCTGACCCTCCAAACTGTAACCTATGCTAGAACCAATCTACGCTACTAATAACCGAGCACATCTTGTACGACTGCAAAGAAACCGAATCAATCAGACGAAAACACGGTATTAAGCTCTACACAGCCTTAACGTCGGAAGAACACATAAGAGCTATAATGAACTTTCCTAAAGATATAAAAATGTACCAACAAATATATAGTTCCAACACTAAATCGTCGCTAATGACCTCGATGTCGATGCGACGTAAAATAGAGACAAAAAAGAAAAAAAAAGTATGAACGGAATTTAATATCAATACATAACTTTTAGCTTTGGTATAGTGTGAATTCTTAGAATTATACGTATATTATTCAAACATTTGCTCATAAATTGAGATAATATCGTTTTGTTTAGTAACATTTTCACACTACTATGATAAAAGATCCATAAGTTATCTATGTATAGAGATTAATATGCAATTCAGATTACACCCTTCAATACGAATATTAATCTTTAATATCCATTGGGTAATTCTTGTAGAGATTACTCTTCTAAACACGAATCCTTAATCGGAATTTTCCCATCACCCTCAGTTTTGGAAAAATGTTAGATTTTCAAGAAATGCACGATTTTTGGTTGAAACGAAGCGTTACACGAGAAGTAAGATCGTTAGGAGAATCATTCTTTCTTTAAAAATTAGATCAGATTGTACCGATTATATCTATGGTCACAATACAATTATTTGTCTTTCCGAATAATTATAATTGGTCGCCAAAGTTTAAAAACAATGTTTCGAGTGTACAGTCTGCTCATTATTCATACACTTTTAGAAAGAAATCTTTATTTTACTGGAATTTGCTATACATTATCGTATTCTATAGGATTTTCTGAAAAAGAAAACGGAGCAGGATTTTCGAAACAATTTTCAATTTCATTTGAGCAAGAAAACATTTGTCGGTAACGTGTTCACGAGATTTTACCGCCACGCAGCATTTGCTCGCTTGTCTAGACTGTGCAGTGTCAAAGACACGCGTAATCGACGCCGATAGCAAATACTAGATTAGATCCTGTTCAACATATGCATGTATGTAGAGGCGTATTTGAAGGGATCGACTAGAATAATATCGCGAATTCTTAATATGACATAATAAGCTTTATTAATAGAATAACAGATTAATAGAGCAGTCACTATACACGCTTGTCCTGATCGACCATGATTTCACTCGGCACACTCACGCTCTGACAACTATCTCAGGACCGTTACGACTGACTAACAACTGAACTCTCATACCGACTTCTACTCCCATTTGATTTCTACGACTGATTTACTCTCGTCCGTATATTCTTATATTATTATATTAACATTGCACGCTGTTTCCTTCCATACTCAGACTTCCTTCGTCAATCACACATCTCCCATGCAACCTCGCCCCCTGAGAGGACCGGGTGCTTGAAACACCGAGGACGCCTACTCAACTTTTTGCTACGCCCATGTCAGATGACCGGATAAATTAAGGCCGAGTATTTACAAGTCTTTCCCTCCGTAACATACTAACAGTCACTGCAGGTTAACAGGAATTATCCTCGGGATGGCATTGGCTATCGTCAGTGTCATTCCGAGGATTAGCTTGGGGGCTATCTTTTCAACAGTGGTCATGTATTCCCATGATTTCAGAGTTCTCGCAGGTAAAGCGATATAACTATTACCTTTGTCGTGAATACCATTTCGAGAAGGTAAATTGTCCCACGTGCTATCGCTGTTGTGGATGGTAATCGCTACATTTCAATTGTTCCCGCGCTTGCTTGTTCGGTTATATATATACAATACTTAATAATATTTAATAATATACTTTGGTCTGTGCATAATTTTCCATGAATTTGCATTACTTTTTCTGACACGTTCCGAAATTTTCATGCCTCTTACGTTTTGTAACCAAAATTAAATTACTTATGTATGAACATGCATGAATTCGAAGTATCGTAAAATTAATTGCTCTATTCTTAACTTTTATAACAAAAATAATAGCTCTAAATCTTAAGAAGTGCAAATATACCGAATTAGGCCACTGAGTCACCGAAGTTCTCGTCAAAATCCTAGTCAAAATCCTAGCCAATCGAAAGAAAATAGGTACCGGGAAAGAATTCTCTGCGACTCAGATTCAGCAAATTCTCCCTGGGCTCTGTATAATTACTGTCGTCGATGGTGCACGCGGTGGACGTCTTTAGAGGTAGTGCCGACAGAAAGCATGTCGATCATGCGACCTCTGACACGTCTGGCTACGTCAATTCGGCGGGAAAAGAAGACACGGAGAAGAAAAGGGGAAACACAGTGGGAGGAAGAGGGGTCAACGAGGGGAGGCCACGCGGAGAGAGTGAAAGCTACATTTATACTCTTGACATTCTGTTTATTCTGGCTGACACCGTGTCTCTCGTATTTAGCGACACACTCGGTCACGTGCTAAACATCATCCGCATTCCATTCATTCTCAAGATCGTTCCGAGCCGTTACGTCATCGAACTGCAGCCACGATAGGGCCGAATTATCGAGCAATCTGGCATGGCGGATGTTGTCACGAACCTAAATATAGCGGCGGAGATGTCAAGAGAGTGAAAATGAAATTTTGGAAGGAAAGTTGGAAAATGGAGTTGTGATTCTTTTGGTATCTGAGGAATTTAGTGAGAGCCAAGGGATCGTGGCACTGTGGAAGTAGAGAATTGTATCGTGCTTGATGAGGTATGTGGAATGATTAGAAATACTTCAGATAGGAAATCCTGAGTCACTATGGCAAGGGACTGATAGACGTACCTCAGCCAAACTGTTTTAGAGGGCATGTTTGCAGAAGATGAGGAGTATTCATTTTGTAATCAAGCATCTAGCCTAGTAAACATACTTTCGCCTTTGTCCTATATTCGTGTTGAATTATATTTTCTCACGATCTCTGTTTTCTTACATTTTCACTGCCGTGTTCCAAGTTTCACTTTTCTTGTTATTTCTGGCATCAGATTGAAAGTTGACATCATTTCACTGATCGCCATTTACAAAAGGCTTATTCGTTTCATTATTTAATACAGTTGCGTGGTATATGCTCCTAGGACATACTGAATTCAGTTAATATATCGAACTCACTAGCAAATAAAGTTACATGTTGTTGTTTTTTGTTGTAACGCTATGCGAATGTATTATTCCACTGTTTTTACTCAATTTATACTGAAATATGCGAAAACTGAGTATATTAAAAAGAAGTTCATTGAATATGAACAGTAACATAGTTTAGCTGATTTAAAATATCCACGTATTTTATCAAAAAGAATCACTAATAAATAAATTTGTTGCATACAAGAATGTCAACTTCGGTGAAGCCAGAAGACTCAACACGCTGGAATTAGGTTTGAATTAAAACTTAGATAACATGGAATTAGAAATGAAGACGAG
>NW_016909550.1:795322-802362 GCF_001483705.2 Eufriesea mexicana | reverse complement strand
TTTCCGAGGCTTCTCAAAAATATCGATTATAATGATACCTTGCAATATGTATAATGAAATTACAGTAATTGATGGTATGGTATCCATGGTAAGGTATCCAAGATGATAACGAAAACTCCATTAATAACTTGTAACAATTTCAAGCCCAAGAAAGATTGAACTGGGAGCTTACTTCGAAATATCATAGGACCAACAGAAAGAACAAAAATCTCAAGTTCTTCAAACAATGATCAGATCCTATAGTTGTAGGAAGAGAATATAGCTTGCCAAATTCCATTAAAAATTATTGAGATAAACATGGGTATGCTGGCTTCTTAATAGTATAAAATAAGCCTATAAATAGAATGACGGCGGCTAGCTATGAAACAAGAAGGATTCGCTATGGGCACGCTACTCTGATCTTTCTTAAAACTGTCTCTTATAAACTGACTTTCAAAACTGCAACTGATAGACTGCAACTGATGGACTGTCTTTCCAAACCGACTTTGCATACTCACTTATAGACCTTGACACACTGTCCTTGGCACACCTTCCTTGACTGACCCGCCGCGCTCTTGCACCCTTAGTTAAACCATTCACTCTGTCCTTTATTCACACTCAGGCTTTTCTTCCCAATCATGTCGCTTTCCCCGCAACTTCGGTGGACCAGGTACTTTAAATACATGCCGCACTCATAAACTAACTTCCACTCGTCTATCACACTCGGCTCTGTCATACACATCCATTTGATCATCTTGTGCGCGATCACCTTTGTTCTAAACGCTTCCGACATTCCCTCAAGGCCGTACTCATTCCTATCCTACATACGTAACAATACCAGGGTATGCTAGGATGCACTGAATGGGCCTACCTAGCTAATGATGGACAATAAAGAACAACGTAGGGTTCAGGCCGAATGTTAAGAGCGACGCCTGGAGTGCACGTGGAAAGACGAGTGACCGCGTGCAAGAATCGGATGAACGGGATATTTATGATTGTATCGAATGCAAGCGAAGAGCGGAAGGCGTCCGAGTGTTTAGGGTACGCGACCCACCAAGAGCGAGGCTATGAGAAATGCATGATTGAGAAAGAGAGCATGAGTATGAAAGAAGTCAGAGTGCAAGTTTTAAATGAGGGGGTGAGGGCTGTTCTAAGATAATCCTTCACGGGGGTTGAAAGATAGTTCATTACGGAGTTTGAAGAAGAATCGATGTGCGAGTGTTAGTTGCGCGATCATGGTTCAATTATTAGTCTAGTCTTGCTGTTTGTACTTTATTCCTAAGTCTCCTTTAGCTTGTAATAAATAATATATCGGAAGAAACCAACATCTTTTATTTCCTATATTCACTAATCATAAGTACCCCCAAAATATATAAACATCTGATATCGGAAACAATAATTATCAAGCTTATAGAATGAGTAGGAGTGTGGATGATGTGACATGGCAACAGTTTTACTGGGAGTGCATGTATGTAGTCAAGTTGTAAAACAGTTGTATGAAAGTAACGCGAAATGTAAAAATCCAATAATTTTCTATTCTACTTATATACTAAATAAATATATAATTTACAAAACTAATAATTACGGAACATTGCATAAGTGCAGAGAAAACACCCAGACATGGAAGTATGCAGTAAAGGTTAAGAAAGAGAAATCGTAGGAAGAATTTCCTGATAACAATAACGAAGTGTCAACGAATAAAGAAATGTAAGCGCAAATGAAAAGAATCAGATGTGGTATTGTATACACTTGAACGAATATAAATCTTTGGTAAAAAGAAAATTATAGTTAGATGAGGTTGAAGATATCAATTCTAAGCTTTGCCAATTACTACTATATCAAGAACAGTAGATATACAGCGAGGTACATCTTGTACCTCGAGAAAATCTATATCCATCTTGAATACCTACGTTGGTTATCGCCTTGCCAAAAAACTATTTAGGACAAAGTTATACTGTTCTTTGAGGCACGGGTAATGACAAATGTGCGATTTTTCGATGTCATTTTTATGAAATCTTTAAGGTTATCGATGTTTCTGTTTAAATGATAAATTATTTTGTCATTATCATGGTGTAATAGCTGTTGCTCAATCGATTTAAGAATGGCATCATACAAGATTGTTTCAGGTCACCGAAGGTAATAGTTTCACAAGAACTCCTCATCGCTGGATTTATCTATTAAAAATTTACGATGCACTAACTGTGACTTGTTAACAAATATTATGCAAACAAATATTATTGCAAGAGAAAACTTAAATTTAAGCGACATAAATATAATTAATTACGCGGAGTGCCCCTCTACATAAATCCTATACTGCTGATTCTGTAAACAATGTTAATGCAGCAAACATCGGTTGTATCGTGATCAAAATCAAAATATTAGTACAACACGTTACACTATAACACCATGCCATGAGACCATGGGACCATAAGTTCTAATGGCTCGTGTCATAATCAACAGCACAATCAGTCACACGTTGAACAATTACGTCCGAGTAGGGGCAAGAATGACACGTAATTGAGATGAAAAGGTACGGGCGAAAATTAACAACGAGCCCGACTTACTGTTTTGCTTACACGGGGCACTACATCAAAATCACGTCCGTCATTTGTGATACTCGCCTTTGGGCGAGATAATTAGCACGAGCTTCACACGATATTGCAGGAGGAGGAGTTAAAACTATTGTATCAAAACCAACACATGAATACGCTGTTATTAATATAAACCATTATTTCAATCATGTAATACAGAGTATTGTACTTTCTTCTTTGCTATGAAGAAACTCACACATTTTGGACACAGATATCGGCATGTCCTCAAAACATTGTTGTCCTTATTTTCTTTTGTGGGCATGTCATAATTTAACGACAAATTATATGTGGAAAAAGGAGAAATGAAAATTTGTTTCAAAGTCGGTATAGTCGTGAATCGGTATAGTCATACTCGTAGAAATCGAACATTAAACGATGTTCATATTAAGATAATAATAGCGAACGATATTTTAACCTCAAGAATAGTGAAAAATTTTCTTGATTATTTCTAGTCGTTAGCAGTTGAAGGTTAATACCTGAGGCTATTAAAATGAATCCTCCCCTGTCAACTACGTTTAGCTCATTAGCCAAGAAAATTTGCAAATTAATGTAGGAGGTCACGCCTGTGACAACATCTTTTGTGTGGGTATGACTGTAGAGTGCATGGGAACGCCTGGGCTGTTCTTCGAAAGCGAGCAACAATAAACAGCCTCCTCAGTTTTGGATTAGGCATGCAGGCTGTTATCTGCAGTGCGTTCGGAAGGACGAGTGACCGCCTACAAGGATCGTATGAACGAGATATTTATGGCAATATCGAATGCAAGTGAAGAGTGAAAGCCTAGGAATGCGTCTGAGCATTTAGGATACATGACCGATGGAATGAGAGAGAGAGAGAGAGAGAGAGCGTGAATATGAAATAAGACAGAGTGTAAGGTTTAAATAAAGGTGCAAGGACGCGGAAGAGACAGTGTGCGTTTTAGAGTCAGTCATAGAGCTTTTTGAAAGATAGCGAGTGAGAGTCAGCCAAGAGTTATTAGCGTTTGGAATAAGTTTTAGTTTAAAATAAATCATATTCCTATATACATCACTGCTTATTGTGTTGCTTACCCAACATTCCTATATTAGTGAATATTTAAACTCCAAATCTTCTTAAACCTAACGATTTTGATTAACGAAAATTTTTTCGAAATCGTACATTAGAACGTGTGTAGGCCGTACGAGAAGGACTAGATACCGAAGAGGAAAGCATTATGTTATCCATATGTCAGACAAGTATAATAAAGATGTCATTATAAATATGTTCGTTTCTTTATGGAATACCATTGACACGAATGTTGAGAGTATTAATATAAAGAAATTAATTTTCATCTAGCAGCATATCGGTAAATCAATGTGAATTTATTCAAATTTCTTTCTGACAATTCAACATATCACGTATTGTAAGATATTTTTTTAGGACGTAGACCTAGCATTAAGCACTAAAAGACCGTAACGGGACCTTTAAATAGCCAAATCCTAAATGTCGAGCAATTCGTAACTCGATGTTTACTTGCTTATTGTGCATTCTAGTCAGACTTCTATGTTGCCTCGGGTCACCGGACACAAGGCGTTGTTCAAAAGACTTATTTAGGCCATAAAGCTTCAGCACGTAGGATCTGACTACCAGATGGGTCGTAGGAGGTCGGGGCCAGGCTACGTGAAATGGCTTCGCGCAACCCGGCTTTCTCCGTCGTAAATCGAGCGTGACGCGGCTGCGGTCACTTCTCGGAAAGGGTTCCCATAAGTCCGCACGAGAGTGACCCTTTGGTGAACGTAACTCCGAAGGAGTTGGCAGTTTCCTTCATCCCTGATCTTGGCATGAAGGGAGTTTCTGTTCTTCGGGGGAGGCGTTTGTCATCTAAACGGGCTAAAATAAAGCCCGTTCTGAAAGACAGAGTTAGTTGTTAAGATACTCAGTCAGATAGTTCCACAGTCAGTTAGTTGACAGATAATTACAGAGGTAGCTACAGATATAGAACGAGTTACAGGTAGAAATAGAGTTGTCAGTTGTACCGTCAAGGGTCTGGATTACGAGTTGTAGAGTTATAATCGCAGAATAAAGTCTAGTCAGAGATTTGCTAGTAGTGACTTCGCTTCAAGTACTTCAATTTCACCAACCCCTAATCGTAACTACCCTACAATATCACTACACCGAGAGTTATAGCTTTTTTTTTTCATTTTATTATTATTATTAGAACTTAACAATTTGTTCGATCGACATTTGGTAAAATCATTTAACGTGTGATTTATAGCACGTGTGTGACAGCCCCATTGAGATATCACCACAAGATTGTTCTTCATGTTTCGTTATTCGGATACCAGGTCCATGAGATGCTTTCTTTTTAATCTTCTGACTGTCGGTTTTTCGTACACTTTTACAGCAAGTTGATTAGGGGGCGTTACAATTCTCTCCTTGTGTTTGACCGCGTATTTGTTTACCTCTTCCGGGACAATTGGAATATTTAGATCGTTTCGTATATCTAAATTTCTTGAGTACCACGGTGCATTAGTAATAGTTCTCAGTATTTTTGATTGTAGTGATTCAAGCTTTGATATATGGCTCTTTGCTGCGGTATCCCATAAGGGAATTCCATAGGTCCACACAGGGTTTATGATTTTCTCATAGATTTTTATTTTCTTTTCCATGCCAAGCTTAGATTTTCTACTAGTCAGCGAATACATATTTCTCCTTTTTATTTTTATATTTTCTATTACCGATTTAATATGTTGGTTCAACGTAAGTCTTGTATCCAGATGTAAGCCTAGATATTTTGTGTTTTGTTTGGGGTACTACAATGCTGTTTAATGTATTATTTGGTGTATTCTGCTTGCGAAGTGTGAACGTGACGTGGTTACATTTACCAGAGTTAGCTTTAATTTTTTTACCCGCAAGCCATTTTTCTATTTTCCTTATGTGCTTTTGAAGTATGTTTACAGCCACTTTCGGATCAGAATGTGTAGCTATTATTGCAGTATCATCAGCGAATGTCAGTATTTTACATAAGCTTGTAGTTGGAATGTCAGCTGTGTAGAGTATGTATAACATAGGTCCCAGGACACTTCCCTGAGGTACGCCTGCTTTGTTTATTTCTATATCTGAGTAACTATCTTTAATTTCTACAGTAGAGGTTTCCAGATATGATGCGAGTAGTTTCTGTATTGGTTTCGGAAAATGAGCTTTAATTGTTTCCAATAATCTCGTATGCCAAACTTTGTCAAACGCTCTTTCAATGTCCATAAAGAGGGTTCTACAATATTGTTTATTTTCTGTCGCAATAATTACTTCGTTGACTGGTCTGTATAATTGTTCTATGGTGGAGTGTTTGTTTCTAAATCCAAACTGATGATCTGGTATTAATTTCTTACTTTCCATTATAGATTTAAAGCGACTGAATATTATGTTTTAGAGAATGTTCGATAATATTGGAAGTAAAGGTATTGGTCTATATGACGCCGTTCGATGCGGATTTTTGCCAGGCTTAAGGGACATAATAGTCTGTGGATGGAAAATACTGAATCCTTAGTATTGCATTGTTAATTATGGTAGTTAATCGGTTATGGTAATTAAAAATCGTATTGCCTTTAGTGAAAGTTGTTTTAAGATTTTACCATTAATGAGATCCATACATGGTGATTTGCTGTATTTAATTTTTTCGATAATCAGGAGAATTTCATCGTTGGTTACGTTGGGTACAATACAGTGACCTTCCTGTAGGTCCGCATTCATGTTGTAGTTTTCATCGGTTGCGTTTACTTGGTTGACTGTGTTATCATCATTGGTTCTGTGTGGTGTAAATACGTTGCATAAGTAGTTGGCAAGTTCCTGTTCCTGCTCTTGATCTCTTCTTGCCCATGTTCCATCAGTTTTCCTGATTGCAGGTGCTGCTCATGTTGATTTTTTTATTTTGTTTGTGGCCTTCCAGAGAGAAAAGTGAGTGTTTTCGTGCGCGCAGAGTGATTCTACAAATTTTGTGAATTGGTCATTATTGTGGTTTCTTATTACACTTTTAAGTTCTTTTGATACTTTATTTAGATACCTTTTATTTCTTGAGGTTTCGTATCTTTGCCACTTCGTTTTCGCCAATCTCTTTTCTTCTATTTTATCAAGAATGGTAGGTGGCATTGTTTTATTTTGTCTTCTCTCTGTTCTATATGAGGTAGTTACCCTAGCTGCTTCCTGTATGACATTTATTAGTCTTGTTACCGCATGCTCAATATTAGCTGGTGTCTTCAGCGGAATATTGCAATTAATATTAATTTCAACTAGTATTTTGAATTTTTCCCAGTTGGTGATTTCGTTGCATATTGAGTTTGTGTTACAGTGGTTTACAGGTTTATTAGTGTATTCCATGATTAGAGGTGTATAATCAGAAGTAAAGTCAAGACTAGCCTCTATAGTCAGTTTACTTGTGCTAAGCCCTCTTATAATTGCAGAATCGGGAACATCTGGAATTTTTTTCGTGTCCGATGGCAAATAAGTTGGTTTTCCTG
>NW_016909550.1:741263-795134 GCF_001483705.2 Eufriesea mexicana | reverse complement strand
TGCTGATCATATGTTAAGATTGCTGTTTCTTATGAATGTTTCTAGTGATATTCCTTTAGGTATAATGATTCTAGATCCCCACCTGTGATGCTTGGCGTTAAAATCTCCCACTACAATATATTTGTCACCGGGGGATTCAAAGTATTCTTGCCCATTTTGTGTCTTGGTGGTGCATATATAGCATAAACTTGGAATGCATTACAATCAGTTTGAACTGTAATTGTGGTTGCATGGATATATTCCTGGTTAAATTTCCTGTGCAGATGATGTTTGATTTCGTTTTTTATTATTATTTCACTGCCTCCGTGTGCTTTTCCTCATGTGTGGTTAGTGTTATATGCAGTGCAGTATGGAATTTCGATACAGCTTTCTGTAGCGAAATGTGTTTCTGAAACAACGAGTATATCTATATTGTTCTTGCACACGAACGTTTTTGTTTCAATGACCCTCTGTTGCAGTCCTCTGTTGGAATTCCAGAATGCTATTTTAAGATTAGCCATTTTTATTTCTGTGCTACTAGGTTTGTGAGTAGTTGTATCATAGTTGTTAATTGTTGCGTATGCTGTCTGAGTAATGCGTTTTGCTCGATTAACATTCTTGCGATTAACTCTGTGTTCTTAACGGATTACTTTAGACGTTCGTTAATTTCTGTGTTTCCGTAGTTATTCATGGTTTGCTTTTGATCAGTTGTGTTGGCAGTGACCTGTGCATAATTCCATGAGTCTTTACAGTTAGTATTTTTGTCACTTGCATTGTATGCATAGTGTGTGTTTGTTTCTAGGTTATCTTCTGACCTGTTAAGCTGAATACTTTGCCGTGAGTACGTTCTGTAACGGTGGAAATAGTTTCTTTTGCAGCTGTTTTCTTACTTCATAGCCTTTGTAACTTGCTGGGTGGTTATCTTTGCAATTAAAGCATTTTACAGAGTCTATTTTACCTACGAGTGGACAGTCAATTGGTAGATGGTTCTGTGCACGTATAACGCATGCTAGGGTTCTGTTGCAGTAATTCTTTTGTATGGCCATATGGTTGACACCGCAAACATTGCGGTATATCTTATTTGTATCGAGGTGATCCAGTGATCACTATGGTACTTAATATTCTATTAATGCTGAAAATGCCTTTGATATTATTTTTTGGTTGGAGTTCTATTAAAAATAACGATAGTGATTGTTTTCTATCGTATTTGATCATGTTGTTTGCACTTTCTAATTCGTGCCACATTTCTCTGAGTTCTGCCACGATATTTTGAACATTGGTTTTCGAGTGTAGTCCTCTAATGACGGCTTTGTAGCTTTTTCCGGTTTTCAATGGGTATGTATGATAGGCTGCATTTCTTGATTCTAATGCTTGAGCTATTTTACGGTAGCTGCCAGGAGTGTTTGTTCAGATTTTGACTTGATCAAGTTTAATTTGTTTTATAGTATAATTGTTTGTACCTGCAACATTGAATAGTAGTTTAATGAGCGGGTCTTTTATTTTAGCATCTACATAAATTGGAGGTGGTTTAACAACGTGTGTCGGAGACGTAACACGATGTACCTTCCTCTAGGGATTATCAACACGGTCGCCATGGGCGCGAGATTAAGATGCGCTCAATCAGCGCGTTTGTCGGATAGTACTCAACGGTAACTACCAATCGACCCAGGAGTCCAAGCTTCACAGATCACCCTCGGTATGGGCGGGTCCTTTCTGACATACCTACCGGCTCTGCAGGCCGGCGCCCGAGCTGGAAGGACGGAGCTCACCCGCCGAGACGATAGCGCCTCTTGCCTGCGACATAGGCTATACCAATGCCCCCGCGAGTCCACCCAAGTTGGTCGACGCAGGAGCGGATTAGCAGCTCCGGGGGCTCAATGTCAACCCCCGCGGTACCAGTGATCAGGCCATACCGGCCATACCTGTCGTGCGATTGCCTCACTTCCCGAATGAGGCCCTTGCAAGCATTGCCGTGGGTTGGGTCGACACGGATGCGTGGGGGCGTCCCTCCCCAAGAAATGCCGCGTCCAAATGCGCGACGCTCATGCCTGCGCCCCTCAGTCTCCGGCATTTACACTACGCGCGGATGCTAAAAGCCTGCCTCTTTTCTCAAAAACATTCTTCGCAAACATACAAAAACATTTGTACGTATCCTTGCGTTCTAAGACCTCCGACACATCCACACGTCCATCCAAATTTACAGGCACATCCCACATCCACTCAGGTCACGGAGATCATCATACATACAACATTTAACCAACATGTGCTTCCAGTCCTATTTCACACTACCACATACACAACGTTCACTCTCACTCAGACCACGCTTATACAAAATCTCATTCATACTGCCATGGCCAGTCACCAGGGAGCACGCATACACATTTGGCTCGAAGCATACATTCCGCTCCGCGAACCTCACATTCTTAATATATCCATACGTAACCCTTCCTTTCGTGCATTCATTCCATCTCTTTTGCCAGCATTCATACATCCTTTCAATCACGAGTTTCACACATTCATCACTCGCCCTTCCACACACTCCCTCGTCACACACCAAGCTGTTCGCATGCACACTCACTCCATTTTCAAAGTACCGCAACACACCTCTCTTCACACACACAATGTCCCAAGGTGGTGACCCCATTATCCCTTGCATACTCTCAGTTGGCACAGTCCTACATACATTCAAGCACGCATATAAAACCACTCTCTGACATTTATTCAATAAATCCCTAGTATACAGATTCACAATGACATCATACCACACATTCGAACCATACATCACGCACGCAATGAACAAACCTTTATAAATCATTCGCACAGTCCTCTTTCTCATTCCCCAATCACACTTCCATACACGCCGCATTTGTCCTACCACATTCATAACTTTCCTTCTCAGATACTCCAGACGCACTATAAAGTGCATCCTCTCACTCATCCGTATGGCCAAGTATCTCCCACTCTCAACATACCTAATCAATTTTTCATTCATTCTCACATTCGGTCGTCTTGTCACAGCCATACCACCTATCATCAGGATTACAACAGCCTTGCGTTCGGACACAGCCACAACCACGCTATCACCCCATTCACTTAAAATTCCCATCCATTCAGATCCCTTCCGCACAACTACCACTCGGCTCTGTCCTTCGTTCATTAGCAACAAACCGTCCGCATACGCCACACATTCACAACCACATTCACTCAGCTTCCACAGGAGCCCATCCATCATCAAGTTCCATATAAACGGACCACAGATGGGCCCCTGCGGAGAGCCGCGCTCGACAACTCTTCACACAACCTCATTTGCACCAAGCATGCACGCAGACCAGCTGTGAAAATAGCTCCTCCACAGAGCCATCTCAAGGCAGCCAATCCCTATCAATCTTTTCATAACACTCACCCATTCTAAGTTGTCAAACGCTCCTTTGAAGTCAATAATCACTCCCAAAGCATACTTGCACTCACTGCTACGCACAAATTCTTTCACTCTTGACCATGCACTTTCCGTCGATCGGCCCGCGCGAAATCCGTGCTGGGCCTCATTCATCCTACCATCCACACACCGTTCCAATCGCGCAATCATCAATCGTTGCAAAGTATTTCCCAGCACGGACAGCAAACTTATCGGTTTGTACGACGCGGAGTCCGATCGCGGTTTATTAAGGGACTACGAAAACACTATCACACACGATTCCTTCCACACAGCAGGAAAATATCCTGAAGAAGAGCATGCATCATACACTCTCTTCAAGCACCCCAGAATGGCCTTCCAAATTACCCTCAACACTTTTGCATTTATACCATCCATACCAAGTGCCTCGCGCAATCTCGCTTTCTCAACCGCAGCATTAACTACATCCTATTCAAAGCCCACATTCGAAACTTACACACTCGCAGACTCGCTAACATTCTCTCTATCACCAGGCATTACTGTAGCTGGGAAGAAGCTTTCCATCAATACCCTTGCACAGTCACTTCACGTGGAATGAGACAAGCCATCCCCATTCAACGCATTCAGTCGTTCTCTCCCAATCTTATCTCGACATACATATACGGGTCCCAATGGATCCAGGTCGTTCACCGATTCGCTTACGAATCGCTTCCAACTCTCCTCATTCACTCTTCTCAGCTGTCCCTTATACTCAAGCGGACACATTTTATACTCTGCCATACGCTCACGGACATTCTCACATCCACGCTTTCTCGCAGACTGATACATTCCTCTACTCTTCCTCATTTTATGATTTAAAACACTCAATTCATGCGTCCACCATACAATCTTCCTGTCACGCCAACACTTGCACTCTTTCAATCTTTTCCCATTCACCTCCTGGACCCGTTTCATTAACATGTCGATCAGTCGATCCACGTTTGTCTCTTTCATGAAATTCATACCATCTCGTACAGCACACTCCCTCAAATCATTCGCATATACTTTCCAGCATACATTCGTACATATCCATCCCTTACATACATTCGGCGCACTCTGACCAGACACTTAAGACACCATACTGATAAGGACGACATTGTGGTCACTTAAACACCAATCATTCTTAACCTCCCACTAGAAACGGCACCAAGTTGGCATTCCATTCTTCAGAGTGACATCAATGTCACTTTGCCCATTCATACCTGAAAACGTATACCACTCACGCGGCTCATTCAACACGACCATTCCTTAAGCACTATCCTACGCATTTCGTTCATCACACTGCGACAACCACCCTTGCTGAACCACAAGGGCGAGGCTGCATTCGCATCCATTCCAAATAACGCATGCTTACCACGGACAAATTCAATCACTCTATCCATTTACGTGAGGTACGGCTCAATCTCTTGGCCATACCGACGGTACATGGATACCACAAACATTTCACCGAAGCCCTCTTTATCAAAACACACACACCTTACTCATTAGCACACTCACTCACACACAGGGACTCAATGTTCCCTTCAGTTACAACTACTGCTGTTCTGGCTGGCGCACTCTCACACGCATGAACCTGCCACTCACTCGGTAATCCACACACACGACCATGCCAAACCTACAATTCCTGCAACAGAGCAACAGCTACAACATTCACACACATCATTCGACCCAAATCACACATTAACGCATATGCTCGCTGACAATTACACTGGCATACTCTAAGGCGCGTACTAGTCATAACTAATACGCGCCTTTTCCCTTTCAATCAATCTTGCTTACTCTGGGCACTCAACAGGCAGAACAGAGTAGCCCTACTCTTTCCTTTTAGCTTCAAATTCCTGCACATACGCGGCATTTTTACATTTGTCCTTCAAATGCTCACTCTCTCCGCACGTTTCACACAGACGCTCCTTCATTGAGCATTCATGCACCATATGCCCGAACGCCAAACATCTGTAACACCGCAACACACACACCCATTCTTTCACCTTACAACACCGCCACTTAACATACACGCGACTTGCACTCTTCGTTATCTCATACATACCACCAGTCACCTCAACAATAACATTCTCCACATCCACTCCTTAACAATTCATTCGACTTACCACGCACGTTCCATAAACTCTAATTCAATCACTCCCTCAGGCTTTAAGTTCTTCACACACAACTCATTCGGAAATTCGTCACTCGGCCTTTCATTCGGTATATCAAAGATCACCACCTTGGGACCAATTTTCTTCCGTGGCTCGACTTTAAACCCACTTCATCAAATTTTTTACAATCCCTCAGGGCTTTAATATCCTTCTCAGTAGCGGCCTCGATAGCGAGGTAACTACTTCGCGTCTTTCTCATCGCTTTCACGCATACATTCAGACAGGAACTCACATTTTACGTCACTTTCTATTTCACTTGCTCGCTGGTCAATTTCACATTCTCACCCTGAGGTTCAACCACAATAGCATATACCTTCTCACTCACACTTTTCTTACTCATACTCACTTCGCGCTTCGATCCACTCACACCCTTGCCAGCCACACTCGTGAAGTTTAGCCGTACACTCGCACAAACAACCTTCTCGATTCGCTTCTCACATTCTTCGAGCCGTCCACGCAAACGCTCACTCTTAGCAATCATCTTCATCATTAATCCCTCGTACTCAGACACACAACTTAACACATACTCACTTACACTCTTAGACACTCGATTACCTTCCATAAGAACATACTTCTTCAATTTATCCCCAATAATACGCATCTCATTCAATTTCTCATTCGCACATTTATCATCCACACGCTCATCATCCCTTTTCACACACGGACGCTTCATTCTCTTCGTGGGGCTCACGCTACGTGAAGCCCCACCACTACCTCGACCGCTCGGAGCGGAAAAACTCCGCATTATAACCTCCCGTGCAGCCTCCTGCATATCAAGACCGCAATACTATCCCCCCACCCCCCGTGATATCACCAAGTTTGACATATTTTTTTCCAGAATCCATGCCGTTCCCGCGAGACGGGACGTGCTCACGTCACTCCCCGGTTGACGCCCTTCCCGGGGGGAAGGCTTATTTACTCAATGGATCGCCATGTGCTTTGAGGGGGTTGCTAGCAGGCTGGTGCAACCATCAGCCACCTTCCCGTGCGTCCGGCGACGAGGTGGTACCCCAGGGCGGCGCACCATAGCCCTTGGGATTAAGGAATTTTTTATAGAGGTTATCATCCGCGCGGTCCAGCCGATTAAGGCCAGACCCCCGTTCCTGCGAAACATGATCACAGGCTTGCGATATGCGCGTGATTCGGGTACATCGGAGTCGTTGAGCCCGTACTACGGCTGATCAAGGTCAACCGTAGCCCCTGCGGGGGAAGTGGCTTAACAGTACGAAGAGTGTTTTCTTCAGTTGTATTTATATCAACTTCTTCTATAAGTGAACTAAATGAATTCCTTAGCGGAATATCCTACATCCATTGCTGCGTTTCAATTGTGCTTAACGCAGGGATTATTTTTCGCTTTTTATTTCATGAGACATCCTTCCAGTTGTTATTTTGATCATTATCTGTTGTTTGCTTAACATTTTCTTCGTTATTTGTTGAGCTACTCCACTCGGTGATGCTTGTTTCTCCTCGAACTTGAATTCCTTGCTGTTGGCTTAGCACATATGGATTTTTATCGATGGAGTATTTATTGCCATTGGCAAATAATCTAATAGGTTCAACGGTTTGATCCATGTTGATATTATGGAAGGCGTGGAATCGTCGCTGCGCCCACTTATTACACACCGACACTTGTTTACTTCAGAAGCAATCCGAAATACGTCTTTCACAGACTACTGTTCGAGTGGAACTGATATTTGTAATTTTATCGTACTCTTTAAATCATTGTTACGTCTATAATATAGATTATCAAATTAATGATCAAAAATGTTCTATTTAGGGACGAATCGGCATACACAGATCATGGGTAGATAAATACCAGGCATTAGATATAACAAGTTACACGATAATGAAGAATATAAGGTAATGATACGCGAATGCCAGACGCATTATGATCGGAAGCTGAACAGTTGGACATTATTTCATCGATAGCACCCTAAAGAGAAGGCTGCGTTCCTTGACCTTGGCGTGCAACACGCCAGCGTGTCACATGTACTAGACAAAAAATTGTCTGAGTGGCGGATCGGCCATGGAGGTATAACGATCATATAGTATATGATCAGCTGACCCGCTTACTATTCCGAAATTACACAATTAGACTCTTTCTTTGGAGTACATTGACATCGTAGGAAACGTAAAGAAATAATCTTCAGACAATAGCGGGGCGGTTGAGGAGAAATCTGGAGGAATCTGACACCCCTGGACGCAAATGATATGCTTTTGATTACAAAGAATTTTATACGGATATTGTGTAATCGGAATTTGTGCCGTCTTCTATTTCAAAAGAAGACTATTCCGAGGTTTTAAAGGAAATTATGAATATTTTCCACAGAAACCAAAATATTTTACGTTTACATTAGTGTGGGAATGGAAAATGGTTCGAACGAGCGTAAGCACGAACGACCGAGGATCGATCAAATGTTTACGTTAGATCACCGTCTGCGTGACAAGAGTATAACACATATCGGAATTCACGTGAAACTTTTAGACGAGTTGTATTAGATCAAGGTGCACCAGCTTCTTCGCATATATGGCTAATTTCGGAAGGAACACGTGTAAAACTCGGAAAAGAGCGAGGGTCCTTCATTTGCGAGGCGGAGGAATCTGACGATTCGTACCTATCCACGGTATTGTCACGGTGTGGGGTAGGGTACGAATAAACGTAACCTTTGGGTTCGGATTCAGACTAATACAGCTTTATTTTTTTGTGCACCTGAGTATCTGTAATAATGTTTTAATAACCCTGGTGGAGGGGTTATTAATAATGTTGTGTCATGGGTCCTGGGGATGGCTATCTTGGTCGACTGATACGTTGGGGCTGCTTCAAAGGTTTGGGACAACTGGCCGGCTATCTTGTGGTGCGTCACAATGTGCCACAGGGATAATGTCTGGGGCCCCTACGTTTGTTGACATTGTAGATTCAGGATGCGTCACAGTATCGTGGGTGCTGCGCAAGAGGGCACGTCCTCCTATTTTTGAGGACTGGCAGGATAAGTGTAACTGATAGTGGCACATGAGCCGCTGTGCGAGCTCTACCAGGAATGTTATCACGCCAGGCAAAGGTGAACGACCGTAAGAAGGATATCTGTGCGGGGACGGGAGATTCGTCTCTGGACATTTTACCCGTCGGATCCTCGTTCTGGAGGAACACGGTACTGTATGCGGTTCCCCCAGAACTACTGCGACGTGCTAAACAAGACCCGATTGAGATGCGGGGCCTGGAGCGCTGGTTTCTAAACCGGAACTAAGCTAGCACGTTCGCGTGGTGAAACTGCTCAACTATAGTAAGGCCTTTCGCGCTGGAGGGAGACTTAGCACCTCATAGCGACAACCTCCACATTCTGGTTAATGTATTCGTCACCTTGTATAGACGTCATGAGGCACGCCCTAAAATGGGCCCCAGACCACTGAGATGGGAGTTTTGTCGCTAAGGCCAGGACACCTTGATTGCTGTCTGTAATAAAAGATATATTTGTAAATCGGGGTTTAAATTAGCGGAGGTTATAAAGAGTTAAGTTTGTAAAAGCGAATGCAGACTGACTAAACGTGTGCTTTTAGATTTAAGAGAGTGCATGCAAACACTTAAGCAGTTTCTAAAAGAACGAGGGGCAATTAACATTGGCCTCGGAAAAGTGACCGCGTGCTAGGATAGAATGGAAGGTATACTTATGACAATGTCGATGCAAGTGTAAAGCCGACCTTGTCGTCTATAGTCAACGTCCGAAATGCACTAATGACTCAGGAGTCTATCCTGAGTCAACTGCCTCTTGTTATTTCTTCAAACATTTCCTATTACGACATTATATACAAGCCCGAAACCCCCAAGTCATCCGAAGCAAATCAAAGTCCATCGATAGCCAATCCTGAGTCAACTAATATTTCCTCAAAACATACCCCTTCCCTAACATACAATCCCGCATATATATCCGCACCAGGACACGAACAAAGAGCATTCTTCAACTCCTTGATGTTATATTTTCGCAAGACCATCCATAACTATACGTGGTTATCTGCGTTAGTCTCTATACGAGAGTTGGCCGAACGTCGTAGTCGTTGTCCTTACGTCACCGTAATTGTCCCGTGATACAAGCAACAAACGAAAGTTTAGGAAAGCTGTTGTGTGTCTCATGGTTACAAGGGCGAGGGTGGGAGTAGTGCGTGATCGAAAAAGGAAATCTGGGCTTGAAAGAGGATAAAATGCAAGGAAAAATGAGGAAGTTAGGATGCGAGTTACGTCACTTGTAAGTTAGCAGTTGCAAGTCAGCGTACGAGCAGTGTTGTTTGATGATTGTAATACAGCTGTCAGAGTTGTGAGTCATTAGAGTGCTATTTAGAGTTATAATTAATGTTCAGAATCCTATACCAATAATTCATCTCCTTCTCCAAATACATTATTACATTATTATTGACATTAAACAGTAACTGGGATGTCAGTGTGGCTTTTTTGCGCCTTCACAATTTCGTTCCGCCTTTGTAACTCTACACTAAAGGATAAAATTGTTGGTACCAAGTAATCATCTAACAGGTAGGTAGAAGGAATTTTATTTTGTAGCGTAGGTACATCTTTAGTTGATAAACGAGTCGAAATTATTGAGAAGAGCAGAAATTTAAACAAAAGACGTGCCAGGCCAACGGTGAGAAATGACAATCAACGTATAACGATTGAAGGACATTGCAAGAAACTTCGAAAAGCCTTAATCAAATTCAAGGAAAAAGGGAACATGGTTCTGAAGGATGTCAAAAACAGGTTTTATTTTGTTTTCAGCTTACAAATAGAATGTCTGTGTGATCATTCTTTTATCGAAGGAATATCGGGTCTGCGCGAATGGTTTGAGACAACGGATACGAACAAAACGAAATGAACAGAATGAAACAAATGCCAAGTATGGAAACTGATTAAACGTAATACACGGATAACACGCTTTTTTAATCGTCTCTCCCCGACACCAAACGACATAGTTCGTGACGTATGTCACAAACTATATTTACGAGAATTCTTTGAGGCTTCTCCACCCAGGACTCTCCCTGTGTCGTCGAAGGTCCAGATTTATGCCCTTTGCAAACATTGATGACGTACTTCTATCAATTACTAATAGGCTGATATGATTCAGCCGATTTGCGATTGGCTTTCGTAGAAATTACGTCACTTTGCAGATTCGTGATCCGCTTTCGTGAAAATCATGCCATATTGCCGATCCAACTCGCGCGCGAACCGCCGAAGAATACAGACATGTATACGTAGCGATCCTTGAGTGTAAATATACATAAGCGAACGGTTAAGAACGTGAGAACCGAAATCGAAAGAAATCGAAAACCGAAAGTGTTCATTCACCTTCTAGATTACATTAATATCTCTTGTTAGTTGCAAAATGCAGCAAGGAAGCGGAGGGACATATCCCTTGCCGATATTCACTTCTGCAAGTGATACAGTGACCACAACCCCGCATTCTACATATCCATATTATGGGCAACCTGCCGAACCGTCTGCCGAAAACTAGTCCATTTCCTAAAAGTAAATAATTTAGCATTTCACACATATCGACTGCGTCAGGAAGGATCTTTTAGAGTTATTATTAAAAACCTACATAGCTCAATACCAATAATGGTAATTAAAGATGAATTAGAAAAGAAGGGTTTTGAAATCAGAAGTGTCACTAATATTCGTAGCTGGAAAACGGAAGAACCAGTTCCTTTATTTTTTGTCGACCAAGCACCAGGTGAAAAAAATAAAGAAATCTACGCATTAAAACATCTCCTTAACACCATAATAGAAGCCGTACCGTCGCGTGAAAAGAGAGCGATACCTCAATGTCATCGCAGTCAAAAATACGAACATACCAAGGGGTATTGTACTAAGCCATTCAACAGCGTGAAATGTGCTGAAAATCATCCCACAAATACTTGTATCAAGGAGAAAAACACTCCTGCAAAGCGTGTATTGTGTGACGGACCGCATCCTGCGAATTACAAAGGATGTAGCGTATATCGAGACTTACAGAACATAAGAGGTAAGCCAGATAAAAATACAATAGTAAATAGAAATTATAGTATACGTGAAAACATAAGTTATGCCCAAGCTACAGTAGGTAACAATACAGAATGACCATAATGATGCTATTAACACAATGTTAAATCAACTCCTCCAGAAATTCGAGTCTCTCTTTACGCAATTAATGGACCAAAACAGCATGATTATAAATTTGCTTACCGCCTTCATCAACAGAAAATAATAATGGCAGACAACATGAGAGTAGCCTTGTGGAATGCAAACGCTTTGCAACAACGCAAACGGGAAATAGAATTATTTCCAAATGAAAATAAAATAGACATTCTCCTAATTTCTGAAACTCATTCTAGTGACAGAAGCTGCTTTAATATCTACAAGTACAAAACATATAACACTAATCATCCAGACGGAACTGCCCACGGAGGAACTGTTATTGCTATTAATGAAAAGATATCGCATTCTGAATCAATAAAATTCGAAGAAGTTTTTCAACACTCAACTAGTGTTGAAATCAAAGATGCAAATTGTTCACTCGTCATTGCTGCGGTCTACTGTCCACCTAGACATGCAATAAGTACAGAAAATTTGATAAATTCTTTGACACGTTAGGGGTGAGATTCATCTTAGGTGGAGACTACGATGCAGAGCACCCTCAATGGGGTTCTAGGTTGAGTAACCCAAAAGGTAAGAAACTCCAGAAAACAATGACTTCAGAGGATATAGTCACATCAGCACGGGTGAACCGACTTATTGACCAACCGATCCCAGAAAAACACCGGACCTACTTGACTTCTTTATTGCCAAAGGTATATCGTTAAGCCAGGTTGAGGTAAATACAAGCTTTGACATGTCATCTGATCATTCGCCAATTATACTCACACTGAGCTCTACGTTTGTAGAAAACGAAAAACGGCCATACTGGACAAATCCGAAAACAGATTGATCTCTTTATAGAACACTTATAAATAGAAATATAGATCTGAAGACCTCATTAAAAACTGCAAACAACTTGGATCAGGCGGTAGAACTCATAATCAAGACGCTGCAAGATGCAGCATATTAATCGACACCTGAAATCAAAGCTGAAAATAAACACACAACGAACTATTCATTAACCGCGAGAATCAAAATTGCAGAAAACAGGAAACAAGGAACAAATGGCAGTGGACTAGGTACTCAGATGATAAGATGCTGCTAAACAAGTTAACCAGGGAACTCACAAATATGCAATATACAGGAAGATAACTACTCCTTATTGAAAATCACGAAAAAATTGAAAAGGCCAACTAATCACATTTCTCCCATAAAAACAGAAAACAACCGATGGGCTAGAAATGATCAGGAAAAAGCCGATACTTTTGCAAATCACTTATCTACAATCATCAGACCGAATGACATACCAATGTCCGACAGCGACTACAGAGGCATCACTAACTTCCTTAATGCTCCCTGGCAACTTTGCGAACCCACCGAACATTTCAGTCCCAGAGAAGTAGTACAAGAAATAAAGAAGCTCAACAAAACGTATAATCCCACAGCACCAATTCGGTTTTCATAAGCAACACTACTATTGAACAAGTACATCGTATAGTCAATGTGATAGAAGAATGCTTTGAGAAACGCATGGTATGCTCCGCTGCATTTATTGAAATTAATCAAGCTTTTGATAAAGTGTGGCACATTGGCTTGTAATATAAAATTAAGCAAAATCTTCCATATAACTATTATAACCGGCTAAAATTCTACTTAACCGGCAGGTTTTACCAGGTTAATCAAAACGGCAAACACACTAAGACCTACCCTATACTTGCGGGTGTTCCTCAGGGCATTGTCTTAGGTCCCATATTATACCAAATCTACACAGCAGACCTTCCTATTGACGGTAATGCACTCGTGGCCACATTCGCGGATGACACTGCGTTCTTGGCTTCCCATGAAAACCCTGTGGAGGCATCACGATTCTTGCAGGGAGCTTTGGATAAGACTACAGAATGGGACAAAAAATGGATAATTAAAATCAACGCAAGCAAATCAACACACATCACATTTACTATGAGACATGTTACTGCTCCTGCAGTCAAACTGAACAGCCAAAACCTTGAAACAAAGGACTGTGTCAGATACCTTGGTCTGCACATGGATAAAAGACTCACATGGAAAGACCACATAAAGAAGAAAAGAAAGCAACTGAACCACAAATTGAAAACCATGCATTGGATCCTGGGACGAAAATCGAAACTTACACTATACAATAAATTACTTTTGTATAAGGTCGCCATTATTCCAATTTGGACATATGGGATACAACTCTGGGGATATGCTAAGGGAAGCAATGGAAATATCATCCAAAGGTTCCAGAACATAGCACTGAGAACTATTGCTGCTGCCTCGTGGTACATTACCTCAGATTCTCTATATGAAGACTTGGACATACATAATATTAAAGAACAGATAAGAAAATTCGCCACAGCACACAAGAAACGAATATCAAATCATCCCAACGAACACATCAAGGATCTAAATCATATACCACACACAGAAGACTGAAAAGGAATAAACAAACCAATTTGTGGAATTAAATTAAAGAAGGAACATCACATATAATGTTAGCGGCAATGCTACGGAGTGTTTACCGCATGCAAGCCATATCTTTAATTCATCAAATTTGCTGGTTAGCTGAATCAAGCTAGTTGTAGATGCAATTTACTATTGAAAAGAAAAAAATATTGCCGATTCACGATTCTGTTGACCTGCGTTTCACCTCCCCGCAAAGACCGCGCAATTCAGATAGCTTGTTTCTCAATATAGCCATCCATAACGGTATTAGCCGATTTTCGATTTCTTTTCCTAAAATAAGACTCTACGTCGGCATTGGCCGGTTTTCAATTCGTTTTTCTAAAAATAGCATCACACAGTTTTCTTGATAAATTACATGATCTTCTCGATATTGCACACACTGTTAAGTTACAATTAATAAAACTTGTAGAAGACAAGTCATTATCCCAGAATCAAAGGAAAAGGGAAGATCTGACGCAATGATGAGATCTGATCCAGTACTGTTTGAAGAACAAAAGCAGCTTGGATACAAACAGCTTGGAAGGAGTATGAAAAACACATTTGAATACAGTATGAGCTTTTTCGCACACTTAAATTCTCTATAAAGCTCTGGAAAAATGATTACTAATTCCATATAATTTGTATACTAGCTTTTATTTACAATTGTAAGAATATTTCTATGTTTCTCTAGCATCATTAATTCCAAAGTCGTTCACTGAAAATGAAAGCCAAGTCAACTTCGATGAATATGAAGATCCAATGCGATATCAGTAAATATACATATGAACCTGGTGTCAGTTAGCTATTGAAAATGAAGCCGAGCTCAGATGCGAGGATTAACATTAAAACCTGTTATCATGTTATACAAATGTAAAGTAAGTGGCATGCGGTAGTGTTCGCATTATTGCAGTTGTCGCAAAAGTACTCAGAGGTGATTCAGAGAATTTGATAATAAATCGAAAACTTAAGTCATAGTTGTTGACCTGAAATGTGCAAAGAACATGTACGAAAATTGCAAGTAGCACTCAGCGACTATAAGTTCCGTGCGAGTCAAAGGATTAAGAGTAACAATCAGTTCCCAACTTATCGAATGATTACCTAGAGTTACCAGCACTTCGCTTCATATTGGGAGCGATAGTGTTCCTGCGTGGTATGATTAGCTTAGAGAATGAGGATTGTTCGATGAAGTGAAAACATTTCACTGACGTACCACTTTAATAAACACAAGACGCAGCCAAAGTATCAGTGTCTGCCTTGAACAAAAACAAGAAGAAAGTATTTTAAACCATTTATCATGTACATGTTACATTTCAGAAATTATTCCAGAGAATGAATTCCCAATTATGATGTCAAATTGTTTGAATACTAAAGATCTACTTAAAACATTACAAAAAACTTCATTAAAAATTAACAAATCAAATTTTGATCCAGGAATTGAAAATGAATATGTCTGCCAAACGACTCATTCCAAAATAGCTCAAGTAATAATTAAATTTATTACGAATATTTTGCATTTTAACAGCCACAAAAGCATTACGATAATTTTTTTCTATTTTGTAATTATATTCTTCAGTGCAACTTCACCAAAATATAGAGACATCCGAAAATATGCGACGTTCCGATAGCCGGGTGAATAAACTGAAAGAGATGAAAGATTAATTACAATGAAGATATAAGAAAATCCAGTTGAAAGAGTAATTAAGGTACTAGCATAATTTGAGGTAAAAACTGAAAAAAGGTTGTTCATGAAAAGTAGTAAATAAATTTGGAGAAGCAAGAATAGCGAGGATTTGATATTAATTGAATAGACACAGAGAAGGGATCTCAATTGGCAATAACTGATATAAAATCAACCATTGGACTTTTGAAAGCAAGTAATTGCTTGAGATGAAATTTCAAATTTAACATCCGATATTTAGGTGGATAACAATTAATATAAAGGCAAAAAGGAGAACCATTGGAGAACCAAAACCACAGACCGACAAATAAGGAAGGAACAGGTTGGAAATTTACATTATTTAGATACTTTGAAATTAAACTTGAAACAGAATACTAGAAATTAAACATTTCAAGGGAAAATGAGAAAAAAGTATTCAGGAATATTTTTTTAAAGAACCTTAAGGAGACATAAAAACAAATCATTCCATATTTTCAGAGGCTTCACACCAAGGCGCATTGAGATGGCGTCAGATGAAGAGTATGCCTTTAGCTGATTTTAGAAAAAATATTTCAATATTCTACGTTGACTAAGAATAATAAATAAATCTCGGGGACAAAATTTTTACAAAATTCTTTGTAGAGCGTGCCGACCTGAAGATGATAGTGAAAATATCGGGGGGTTGGTGCAAGATCTCGATATTTAACTACTTATTGAAGAGCTGCCGGATATTCATGTAGAGTAGCAGAAAGAAATTGCTGACAAAATCTTCCACAGGAGGAGAATATTATCAATATAAAAATTACGTTCAATGCAAAAATTATAGAATTCATTACTCGCTGAGCTTAAACACTGAACCTTGTGAAGGAGTAACACCCATACCTCGCCAATGTGAATATTAACCACGCCAAGCATAACGTAGTGAAATTCTTACAAAAATATTAAAATACAGTCAAAAGTGTTGGAAGGCAACGATATGTGTGTGTATGTGTGCGTGTGTGGCGAGTGACTGCTATGTGCGAAAGAGGCGATGCGTCTTTTCGTTCGTTATTTCCTTTTATTTCAATCAGTCGTGTCCGAGTCGCAGAAGAGAACGCAATTCACTTTATACAGAAATATATCATACATTGTATAACCTTTACTAATTTTAATAAATATATTTTAATAAAGAAAACTGCAACAAAATGTATACATAATTAGACCATTATTTTTGCAGAGAAACGTAAAGTCATAACGACAATGATCCATATGCTAATGAACTATTACCGTTACTTAGCGGATTGCAACAAAGTTATTAATTCATTAATATTACGAAGTTATTTTCACATGTATATGCAGCGGTACCATTCTTACCCACGTCAATAGATGGATTCCTACTTGAAGGAGGTCGAAGACTTTCTCGCAAGTCTTTAGTAAAAATCCTCTGTTTCATATATATACAATTTCTAAACCTCCCAATAGTATCCCCCCGGGGCCTGATAGCTAGATACTTGCCTTGACCTTCGAGGGTAACGAACTTACAGACCGATCCTCCGCAGTGTCGAAACCCTTAACCGTAAACGATTATAGCTGATGTGTACGAAAGTGTAATCAAATTTTATAGTGGATCTACAGATTATTAGCAAGATAGACAACGTATCAAATACACAAGGGTGTAATCTCTTGGAGACAGTGAAGTATAAATTAAAAACATCATCACAGAATAACATAATCAGTGAGATTAAAAACACAGATGCAGTGCTAAAAATTATAAAAGAGAAAGGACTCACACAAAAGCGCAGTAACATGATTAATGCCCAAACAAGTAATACAGCTAAATTAAAAATATTAAAAACAGCGGAATCAGTGCCAAATTTAATAGTTAAAAAGCAATCGTAGTTATCGCCGGGGAAATTGACAAACATGCCGCCAATCAAGAAAACAGTTCCTATAAATGTAACAAAGGAAGAAAATGAAAAAGCAACATACCCGCAAAACTAACTAAATAAAACTATAAAGCTGTTCTCGAAGCAATTGCAACGGGGGTAACCCATGTCCTTCGCTTCCCAGCCTAACTGAGCCGCCAAGCCAGCTATCCAGGCCGAAGGAAGAACCCGCAGCCCCGGAAAACAGCACGACGGTGACCAAGGGAAGAGAGCAGTGGACGAAAGTCGGCTATATTAAAAGATCCAGCTCGAGTTAGCCCACGAGCTCAATGGCTAACAGCAGCGCACCACTCACAATCAGAAGACCCAAAGGACGGAAGCACCACCTCCATCATTGACCAAGAGGACGAAAATGACATAATGGAGCAACGAAGTTAACCGAACGGGACCGGCAATCAGGTAAGGAGTGCCCATAACAATATTTCACACGCTTTGTATTTAACGATTGAAATAGTTTCGAAAATAACCAAGGATTTTTATACGAAAAACATTACAAACAAATAATCACCTTTTGCACGTTAATACGATCGACGTGCATAACACAGCATACGATCTTCTAAAAAAGAACTATATAAAATATTTCACATACATACCAAAAGGCACACGAAATACGTCAATTCTATTATGAAACCTTGACGACGACTTTGAACCTTAACTAGTACTAAACGGGTTACTTTTGAAAAACATCCCAAACGTGCAATTTCAAGCCGTAAAAAAATTCGAAAAGGGGAAGTCAATTCTCGAAGGTAGAAATCTACCAATTTACATAGTACAGCTGTCTTCTGACAGCAAAATAGTTAATTAAAAACAAATCAAATTTCTACCACATTCCCCGATACACTGGGAAATGATATTAAAGAGAGATCGTGCAAAAGGTGTCAGAGGATAGACCACGTCGCCCTAAACTGTAATTTAGAATATAGATGCGATAAGTGTAATCTCTAACACAATCCAGAAGAGTGCACGCGTATTGATCAAATCGTAAACAAGCCGTATTGCGTCAATTGCAAGAGGTTTGGACATCCTGCCTCCTACAGAGGATGCTCAAGGCTTTAAGAATCGAAGCAAAAAATCAAGGAAAGAAGACAATAGACAAAAGTAGAAAGGAAAGAAGTAAAAATAAATGATAAACAAAACATTCAATCTGGTCATCTCCTATAGCGCGATTGTTTTCGGAAGACAGACTTAGCCAAATATAGAAACGCACTCAGACGCCTACACGGAATCCAATCTACAATCACAAAACAGCACAACAAATACATTTAACATGACATTATTGGGAGAAATTTGACAAATGACAAACTTGAAAAGCCATCAGATCACGCGAATAGCAGAAAGCGTGGAAATTAATAGGAACACAATTAACTTTATCGCTGAATCCCTCGAAATAGACTTTTAATGGTCTAATACTCCACTCCCGTGAGTATAGCACAGCCATACACTGAAAATAAACTTACGTTAAAACCACTCAATATCATACAAATTAATGTAAAGTCTATTATAACAAATGAAAGACGAGTCTCCTCCCTGGATTGTCTCAACGACTATAAACCCGACATTGTGTTACTAAGTGAAACGATATTAAATCCTCGACACAGAATTGTGTTTGAGAATTACAATTTCGTTCGAAACGATAGATTTAATGCTAAACAGGCTGGCGGAAATGGCATCGTCATACGTAAAAACATTAAATTTAAATACATTCGATTAGACCACGAAACAACAGACAAAAGCTTCGAATCAAGGATTATAGAAATAAACCTTCAAGGCGCTGCTCAGCTATTCATTATCGTAGGATATTCTGCGAGCAATTGTAAGAATGATTCTATGATAGAATTTAAATCCCAATTCAGGCAGCTCGAACTACATAAAGACAATAATTTCTATATAATAGCCGGTGACCTAAACGCGAAACACCACTCATGGGGTAACGCTATAAACAATAACAGAGGGAAGTCACTAAACAAGTGGACACTTGAAAACCATTACCCAAACCGACCCTTTTTCCGCAGAACAGCAATACCGTCCTATCTAAAAAGCAATACGTACATGCACTCTGTTAAGCGGATAGCCACATTAAATTTCACGCAGCCTCCGGACACAACACCCTAGACATATCCGAATATAATAGCGACCATCGAGCAGTCTTGATAGAAATATCGACACCCTCGATGGGAACGCTAGGAATAGACGAGTTACTAAGACCGGACAGATACAACTGCTACAAAGCCGACTGGTGAAAATTCACAAAATTCCTGACCAGGATCGACATCACAGACATCTGAAATAACAGATATATATAGACAGAAGAAATGGACAACCATTTCGAAAAATTAAACGACAACATAAACAGTGCCACAGACCATGCAATCCTTCGCATAAGGTCTAACTGCTGCGCGACAGAAAAATATGTCACTCCTCGCATCAAATAATTACGAACGCTGGAAACCAACATAATCGTGCGAATAGACAGACTCGCGAAACTCGAATCGTACACAAATAGAAACGGCACCATGGTATCAGCGCTACTAAAACAATCGCTGAAAACTGTTAGATACGAAATAAAGAAAGCGCTTCATGATTCCGCTAATACCTTCAAGAAGAATAAAATCTGCATCATAACCTCGTAACTGTCCTCTAAATTCTATCCCGGAATCAACAGCATACTCCGACCGAAGGAGACAAGCGTTATAGGAACCTTAAAAATTCCTATGACGAACGCACACCACCTTCGGGATTCAAACCTACGACTCGATCCTCGACAGACAGATGCGCGACAAAACATTCTCATTACGGAGACAGAACACAAATTAAACGTTCTTGGTAGGCACTTGGAATTAGTGCATACACAATACTTACACATGGGTAAAGAACAGCTTTCCCATGTCAGTGGACAGAAAATCGACATAATTAAACACGAAATTCTAAAGGACCGATTGAACAATAAGACAGTATGTACATTCGACAGCGACAATACGGCGGACAATCCAACTGACACATGCGTACCCACAAACTGTTCCATGCCATATACAGAAATGAAACTCTTTTTAAAAAATCTAAATATCAAAAAATCCTCCAGCTTCGAAAATATTCCTAATTTTCCTCAAAAACTTGCCACTGCAATACGTATACAATTGAGCGACTTTTTTAAACGAATGCCTGAATAGCATGTACTTTGCAACCGCTTGGTAAACAGTAAAACAAAGAACCATAAAAGAGAAAAGCAAAGACGGATGTAATCCGTCACGCAGCCTCCGGACACAACACCCTAGACATATCCGAATATAATAGCGACCATCGAGCAGTCTTGATAGAAATATCGACACCCTCGATGGGAACGCTAGGAATAGACGAGTTACTAAGACCGGACAGATACAACTGCTACAAAGCCGACTGGTGAAAATTCACAAAATTCCTGACCAGGATCGACATCACAGACATCTGAAATAACAGATATATATAGACAGAAGAAATGGACAACCATTTCGAAAAATTAAACGACAACATAAACAGTGCCACAGACCATGCAATCCTTCGCATAAGGTCTAACTGCTGCGCGACAGAAAAATATGTCACTCCTCGCATCAAATAATTACGAACGCTGGAAACCAACATAATCGTGCGAATAGACAGACTCGCGAAACTCGAATCGTACACAAATAGAAACGGCACCATGGTATCAGCGCTACTAAAACAATCGCTGAAAACTGTTAGATACGAAATAAAGAAAGCGCTTCATGATTCCGCTAATACCTTCAAGAAGAATAAAATCTGCATCATAACCTCGTAACTGTCCTCTAAATTCTATCCCGGAATCAACAGCATACTCCGACCGAAGGAGACAAGCGTTATAGGAACCTTAAAAATTCCTATGACGAACGCACACCACCTTCGGGATTCAAACCTACGACTCGATCCTCGACAGACAGATGCGCGACAAAACATTCTCATTACGGAGACAGAACACAAATTAAACGTTCTTGGTAGGCACTTGGAATTAGTGCATACACAATACTTACACATGGGTAAAGAACAGCTTTCCCATGTCAGTGGACAGAAAATCGACATAATTAAACACGAAATTCTAAAGGACCGATTGAACAATAAGACAGTATGTACATTCGACAGCGACAATACGGCGGACAATCCAACTGACACATGCGTACCCACAAACTGTTCCATGCCATATACAGAAATGAAACTCTTTTTAAAAAATCTAAATATCAAAAAATCCTCCAGCTTCGAAAATATTCCTAATTTTCCTCAAAAACTTGCCACTGCAATACGTATACAATTGAGCGACTTTTTTAAACGAATGCCTGAATAGCATGTACTTTGCAACCGCTTGGTAAACAGTAAAACAAAGAACCATAAAAGAGAAAAGCAAAGACGGATGTAATCCGACAGATTAACTACCAATTAGTCTCTTCGCGAATATTAGTAAAGTTCTCGAAACTGTTATAAACAAATCACTGCGATGCAAATAGCATTACCCCATAGACACAACGCGTACAACAGTTTGTCTGAGACAAATCGCAAACGCTCTCTTTAACGCTAGAAATGGGCATATTCATAAGGGCCTGAAAATGGCTACAGCTCAAGACGAAATTACTCAGTTTACCAAGAAACACAGAGAACAGATCGATAACCACCCCAATCAAACAACGTCGGCGTGCTACAAACTAAATCTGAGACGACTGAAAAGAAGACACTCTACAGATCTCATTTTGTGATTAATATATGCATGTACACGATAAAAGCATAATTATGAAAGGTAATTAGTGTTCGTTCACATTAGTGGAACGAGCCGCACGTTATTCCTATGCCAATGGCTATATATATTTACATACATTCACCTAGACATGTTGTAGATGAAAAATAGGGAAGATCAAAGAAAAAAAAAAAGAAGAAAAAAAAATAAAGAGCAACTTTCTACCGCACCTTATCAAAATGATCTGGAACATGTTACGCGACAAAAAATTTGTCGTCACGGAAAACAATTGCTTGTATACGAAAACCTTCGCGATAGATAATGATTTGCGGCAAGGCACATGGATGACCTAAATAATGACTCTAACAAAGTCGCAGTAGCTTTCTCTGACGATTTACTCATTTACATAGAAGGCAGCAGACCATCGAAATTAAAAACGCGATTGCAGGATATTTTGGAAAGAGTTCAAGATTACTTCCACACGTGGAAATTAAAATCTGACACAGATAAATGCAAAGCGATTTTCTTCCGGCCATACGTATCACGGATTTTGAACGCGACAACGACGATCTAACACACTCGAAACACTTTGAGTTGCACGGCGGAAAAGACGATTGGGTAAAAATCGCGAATAAAAAGCTGTCATGTCCAAACGCAGATCGAGAAAGCCAATAAGGTAATCTCCAATCACAAACGTGTGCTTTATTCAAAATTACTAAGCGCGAAAACAAATATTATTTGCTATAAAACACTCGTAAGACCGATACTGACCCAGTGGTTCAACGTATCGGCAAGTACAATAGAGAAACTGAGGATTTTTAGAATAAAATGTCTCAGAGCTTATCTAGGCAAATACCGGACTCCGGAGTCAAATTTCACGAAATCGATTAGCAATCATAAACTGTACGCACACGCAGAAATAAATAGAATAGACCTATTCATGCTTAAATTAACCCGTAATTATTGGACGAACATTAGGAACATAGAAAGTAATAGTTTAATTAACAGCTCCGTGTATTCTAACCCACGGTAATTTGTGAAAACCCGGCACACGAGATACATGCTGTTAGAAGCTTTCGTACATCTTGATAGTCACGGGTACATTCAGAATAGCGATCCTTGATAGATCGTTGTTTTTATTTAAAATGGTTATATAAATTAAACAATACATGTTTCTTAACTTATGTCACACAGCTTTTGTCTTATTTCTTCGATTCAATTTAATTCTGGCCCTTGCACAAGTATGTTCGAAAAAACTCATTGCTCATTGATGTAAGAAATGTTATTTTATTATTCTACTTTTAGTTTCAACCTATGTATCTCAGAAGATAGGGAATATAACGAAATTCCAAAATGATTACGTTGTTCCTTAACTTTTGTCAGTAAGTGTATATCATATTATGAGTAAAAAAAATTAATTATTAAACCTGTGCTTTCACTACTTTATTAATGTGTGTATTAATTGATAAAAATATTTATTACGATTTGAAAATAAGCTGGTTACAAATAACATATATTATACTCATTATAAATAAATCAATCATTGATTTTGGACCCTACATCGCATAACACATTTTCAATACAAAGTTTAATGTTTCACCTGAATTGGGGAAGGAATATTAGTTACATCATTAAAAAATGCAAGGGTGACTTTCATGTTTTGGTAAAGGAACAAAATACCAAAGCATTGATTACAGTACTGTATGTTCGCTTTGAAAATCATGATACTTTGATTTGAAGTATTGTATGGAACAATAGATAATTCTCAGGTTATTTGAATATACATACGTTCTGCTTCTGATATACTGCTTCCAAAATTAAGTATGGTATCCCACGTTGCTTTCGAATAAAAGGTGGTCATATGAACGTACAACAGGAAATACTTCACTTTCGAGATCTGTTAAACTTTCTCAAGAATTTCTATGAGTAGATATATTACTCTTTGAATAACGAAAACTAATAACATTAAGATCGAGGACAGCTTATCATAGTATATCAGTTTTTGTTTTAACATAACATAGCGAGAACTTTGGACATTAATACTTCAATATATATCCTCATAAGGACTGTTACTATTAAAAAACGAACTAATTAGGTGACATTTTAGCGGTTTGTGTAACATAATATGTATTCGTGTGACTATTGTCACGTTGAATTCATTTCGTTCCTATTCTATGTGCCATTGTTCTGTCAACAGAACCTTAATCACGTATTTCTACAAAGTCTCATCTATCCAGGGATGAAGCAATGGCACATGACTAACAAACCATGAGGAGCAGTTAGTATCAGCAAATTATTCGGCCTCACTTCTTTCGAATACTTGCCGAATGCATAGAAGTAGGATCTAAGTAAATTCGTGGGGTAATGAAATGAATATATTTCCTTAATAACAGATTCCCGAGATATGCAATAAAACGATTACATTCATTGAGTATTCCTTGTATCATAACTTGAAATTCTATCATTATAAAGTGTCGAAACTGTGTTTAAGTTCCACGAATCTCCGAGCAATAGCAATCCCTCTAAACCATTTCAGCATAAGGGATCATTTTAACATACGTATCTGATAGCGTCGTATGGATAATTAGTTATTTAATATGGAAGTCTGACACAGAAAGTACGTATTTTAAATACTCGTCCTAGACAGCTATTATGATAGAATTAATTTGTATAGTTTAACTGGATTACGTTGTTGAATGTACTAAGATTTCCTTCTCATTGCATCAATAGCTAATATTGGATAACCGCAGTTACATTAAGATCACATATTATCGCTGTGTCATATTCTGTTGTGTTTCCATTAGTTATCGTGACGATAACTGTGACTATCAAAAATCCAATAACTGCAGTCAGTGCAAGCGGGGACATTCCAAATATTATTTGACTGAACGTTTCCCCTTTCCCATGCGCATCCACAGTTTACAAGGTCTACGCCTTCTATCATCTCTGAAGAAAATACTATACGGTCACGATCTGGCTTACGATTACCGAGCGCGGGAGCCACGGACGCACGGATACTCGCTCGTGAAGTCTAAATTTTCTTCGCCTTTTAGACTCACGTTGCACGTTCGCCAATGTCTGGTCGGGGACCACGGGTTCTAATCGCGTGAGCCTGCGTCGCGTTTACAGGATTGACGGCTGGGCCGATACTCATAAGGTTCTCGGAGGTATTGGAGGGCCTTGGTACCTCCAGGTTTAGTGAGGGTGCTTCAATGTTGAATAGTTCCTCTTGAGGCCCGGGTTTGGTGTTGAATGGTTCCTCAGAGATCCGGGTTTCGAACGTTCTCAATCGTCACGATCTGCTGGTTTGGGGCGTCCGTTGACTTGTCTTTCGGTGATGGTCGCGAGTTGGAAGGAGGTTTCAAGGAGAAATTCACTTTTCAGGCTTTTTTTTTAGAGAATGGTGACTTATTCTTGCTTACGGTACAAAAATCACTACGGTTTAACAACTTAAAGACTGGACGATTTCATAACTTAACGACTAACTTAACGATCTAGCGACAACTTCACGACAATTGAACGATTTGGGACCAACAACTCGTGCTCCGTCCGTGGGCCGACCTATATGTTCGCAATACCTTTGGTGGGTGTTCCGATAATGCCCGGGACTCTGCATACCAAGGGTGCGATAAAGGTGGTCCGGAGTTATCGCTCGTGGGAAATGGGTCCGAGTATTATTTAGCGTACGCTATGTTTCTTAATATAGAATGGTTGGTGAATGTGAGGGATGAAGATGTCCCGTGGACGTAACACTTCCCCGTGAGAATCTGGTTCGTGACTTTTCTCGTTCGGAGGTGGTCGGTGAGCGCGAGGATGCCAACGTCCTATGGACGCGACAGTACTATAATATATTTTATATCCGTTTGTAATACATTCTGCTAAATTTCTTAAATATAACTACAAAAGAGGCATAACAATATATTCCTTATTTTGCGAAACTGTAATAGTTATAGCATGCGACAAAATACAAAATACACCGTAACATTTCAACGAATTCGTTTGTTCCTAAAATGACGTGGAAAAAATATTATGGCACCATAAAATAACCTTCAGCACATTTTTTTGAGTTAGAAATTTACAAAATATTGTTTGGTAAACAAACAATATTTTCATCTTGTCGAGAAAAAGTTTTGTGGCCTACGTCTGTAGGAATATCTTTATTCTTTAGGAATGCACGTGTAACTGTAACAAAATTTCTCCAATACCATTTTTGGTAAGAACTTAAAATCACCGTCATTTTTTCTAATAATACTCCATTGCCATTTTTTTGTACACCATTGTAAAGCATAAACAGAAATATTCAATGGTCTTATAAACCATACAATTCCGATCATAAAACCACGAAAAATTTTCATTAATATGTCGCAACATCATCAAACAATTACTGCTTGATAAATATAAATAATGGGACGTACATGTACCATATATGGACACATTGATTAAAAAAAAAGACAAATTAATGTTTGACAAAGTTTTAAAAACATTTCCATGTTGTCATACAACTTTCAAACCAACAGTTATAGATTACTTAAACAGGAGAGTGCCTTATTTGTCATACATATTGATTCAAGTGCTATTAATTGCATGTGACATAACTTCTTCGATGTCTCACTTCCAATAATCATCTGGTGGCAACTTCTGCACCTTTCCGACAGTGAAGTCTTATGTTTATTTCTCTTAATTCCAACCAATCATACACCGATTGTGGTTTTAGTGTAAACATTTGTTTTATTATTTCTCAAGTCAAATTATCTGAGTTTCTCACATATCAACGAATGGTAGACCTATAATAACACCTTACGCTTTGTAGCTATAACAGATAATTAAATTATCATACCTTCAAGGATTAGCAGAATTTAATTGTGCACCGTACGCCTGTGGATTATGTGTATTTCGTGCATAGAATGTGGTGGTGCGACGAAGGCAATTGGGTCACGGATGAAAAGAGCATTTGCAGAATGTTTCGTGGTGGCCTCTTGGGGTGTCTTGGTGGTGGTGCAGTTCTGTCTCGTCCAATTGCTATCTCGCTTCGCACGAAGGTATCTAGAAATTGCCTCCAGACATCCAAACCGTCCAGTCCTCGATGTTGGAGATTATAGCGATCGTGTCTCCGCATGGGGCTCTTACTCAACAGAAGCGAGAGGCGAGACTTTATTGATTAGTTGACGCGGCTGAAATTCCAAGTGCCGAAGCGAGGCAACAAGAGTTGATGTGTGGATCCCTCACTTGCACTACTAGGCACCTCATGCGTGTTTCACATTGGAGGGTGGCGAAGGAGGTGGAATTACTCAGCAATGATCTGCATAACCTAACGGGTAGACCTGCTACTGTTCAGTGAAACCATGAGCCATGCTATAATAATTGGGCTTCACAACCGAGATCGGCGCTACGACGCCTTGACAAGGACATCTTGATTGCTGCAAGGCAGCGGCACTTTTCCTTCGAGCGGATCTATTGATGACCGGGCAAGATTGCCTATCTATTCGCACAATGCGTACTTGCTCCTCGCCAGTATACCTGAGCACGCCAACAATGTCAGGCTACAAAGAATGTAAATGGCTTGTAGAATTTCCACAGCTGCCTTGTAGCTGCCGACCTAACGGACCAATACGCGGGTGTGATATAAGCTCCTCGCTACGTTGAAGAAAGAACCGCGAGGACACAAGAAGAGTATAGTACTTGGTATGTGGGCGTGGTGGAGGGAGGAGATCATTCGCAGAAGGTGTATAGCTTCAGCAGCTAAGTCGGGCCGCTTATAACTACCATCTTTTCCATGATGGAGGAGAATTGACATGATGTCGAGACGCAAGACATGCCCACCTGTTCCACCAAGCTGTATCTTTGGAGCGAAGAACTGGACTGACGACTTCATGTCAAGGTTACGGCGCCAGGACTCGGGGTCTCCCTGGTAGTGTCTAGATTTTGGTCTCTGTCGCTCTTGGCAGCAAGCTCAGACAGATTTTTGGCTGTTTCCTACAGACCATCCGCTTCACACGCACGCGTCAACCGACGTATATACATTCTAACATCCAGAGATGCCGAAATATCGACAGAAACTTCTAGTGGCGATGACAGAGTTAACGTTCGCTGTTCGCCACAAGCATTCGGGGTGATATGGCAAAACTTTGTAGGTGAGCTAGGATACAAAAGTTGATATATTCGAAGCGGATATATTCCTTGTGGAGCGACAAAACTATTTGTCAGTTAAGAGAAGTACTGTAACAGTTGGGACGAAATGAGAAGGTCGTTACCCGCTGAGTTTTCGCAAACAATGGATACGTACAAAATACACGAAGAATTGTCACATCGAAACCTAACCTAACCCATAAAATATTGAAAATCGCGAAACAAGAATAAGGAATATTCCATTGTCATGATGTACATCAGCGATAGAGTTCACGATAACGGCGTAAATTAAACGATACTCTATTACGTCAAAGATATTCGGGACCTGAAATGCGGATTTCCGTTTTAGGAAACATTGACCGACAATATAAGGTTGAAAAGAAAAAGGTCAAAACGGCGAAAAGGAAGGATCGCATTGGCGTGATGTAATAAACTGTACAGCCGTGTTTCTTTGACAGAGATTGAAATCACATGGCAAAAATTATTCAACAAGTAGCAAAGGCTCTAAATTCTCCAGATGACTTGGACACGTGTTTATCGTATCGAAATGCAGCGGAGCCGGCCTGTCAAGTAACGCTGCGTGTAGTATATACCTGCTGTAGCAGGCAAACCGCTGTGAGAAGGTAAATGTCCAGTAATATAAGCTGATTAATCTAACAGATATAGATAGAAATTTTACATTGCTAATATGTATATTCAAATAGGGATCACAAAATTCTGCGATAAAATCTTAAAATTTCTGATCTTTGGAACGAACTAAATTTATTTCAGGAGAATTTCTATGGAATGTAAGCATAGCTGCCGTAGTATATTCGATTAACGTCCACGTTTTATCACATACACCACTGCTACATGCATTAATTAAAATGTACAACAAATTTTAATTACCCGTCAAATCTTCAACATCCATTGTTACTCATGTGTAGAACTTACCTCCTCGAAGATGCGGAGCGAAGGCCCCGTTATGTTTATACAAATGAGCAATGTATTTTTATGCATTTTATGTTTAGAAATGTCTAAGAAATACGATAATGCATAGAACATTCATGCTGGGTAAAGAACTTTTTGTAAAAATGTAAGAATACTGCGCAGGAAGTATATTCGGCTGTTTATTTATAAAGTTTCGTGATCTATTACAATTATTCAAAAGCGTAAATAATTATAATCATGCACATTGACAAACTTGGGAAATTCTTACCTAACTTTTAAGATAAGAGATGACCCCTTAACTTCTTTACTTTTCGTGTAATCCTTCATTTTAACAAAAAATCATGACTTCTTGAAAAAATATCATATCTTTCGAAAATTGGCGGCGATGCAGCAACTTCGTTTGCCTATTCCAATTCAGAGAGGGAAGCTCTACAAGAGTTCCCTAAAGAATATTACAGATTAAAATTCGTGTTGAATAATGCTACCGGAACAGGTTTACTGAACATCGTCGAGCTGAATATAAAAGAAGGAGATATTTCCATACGAAAATTTGAAAACGCCGACAATGATATTCTGAAAATTTTTTGAATAGACGCCGTTGTCAAGACTAACGAGATGGATTTGTCTTATGCCTCAGGGTCCAAAAATGAGCAGGTAACACACGATATTATAAAAAATTACGAACCGAATAGAACGCACCAAGTTGGAATTAAAATAAGTTTGATTATGCAAGACGATATTACAATATACGAAAGGCATTACAGAATTCTATCACCGCAGGACAAAGTTGGAGTAGATACAGAGATAACGTCATAGGTAAGGAACGAAATAATACGGCCATCTCATTCTGATTATGAAAGACCGTTTGTTTTGCTCAGAAGGGGACATGGTTCTGCTAGGATATGTGTCGATTATGGAGAATTGAGTAGAACAATTGGAAGGAACCGATACCCCCTAACACTAATACAGTACTAATTAGGACTATTATTGGATACAAGGTATCCATATTTCAATACACCTTGAACATGCATTCTTCCGTATTCCGATGGAAAAAGGTAGCATTATACACTGCCTTCGTGATACCTACAGACAACTACGAATTTCTTGAAATTCCATTTGGATTGTATGACTCGCCCGCCAACATTCAGAAATATAATATATAAACGTAGTTTATGAAGGGTAAAGAGTAACTGCCGTTGTACGGAAATTATTGGGTTGTTCGGAAAGTTCGTGCCGATTTTTGGGAAAAGAAAATCGAAACGCAAGAGATTTAAATTTTAGTATACATTTATTAAATTATATAGGTATCATTATGTTTTACAAGCTTTCTCCATCTTTTAGGCAACTTGAAAATTCCGTCCTTTCAGAATCTCTTGGGTTTTTCAGCGAAAAACTTTCTACGTGATTTTTTATCTTGACCAAAGAGTCCAAGCTTTTTTGATTAAGGGAATTTTGTAATGATCGAAATAGGTGGAAATCAGATGACGCGAGGTCTGGTGAATACGGTGGATGGAGTAGGATATCTCAATCGAACTCCAACTTTTGTCGAGTTATCCATGACACACGAAGCCGCGCATTGTCCGAATGAAACACGACGCACTTCCGATTCGCTATTTCTGGACGCTTCCCTTCAATTGCTGTCTATAATTCATCTAACTGGGTATAATGCTTCTCTGAATCGTCTCGTTGTTTGGTAAAAGCTCATAATACAGGATCTCTTTCTAATCGCATCAGACACAGGGCATGACTTTCTATGGATGAAGGCCGGGTTTTGGGATGGCTAAAGGTGGTTCATTCTGTTTCCTCAAGAACTTTTTCGCTCAACATTATTACAAAAGATCCATTTTTCATCCTCCGTCACTGATTGCTTCAAAAATGGTGTCTCCTCGTGGTGTCTAAAGAGCGAGTCGCAAATGAAAATACGATCCATCAGATTTTTCTCCGTTAAATCGTGGGGAACCCATATATTGAAACGGTTTATGTAGCCAAGCCTCATAAAATGCTCGTGGATGGTGGCTATTGACATATTTAACATTTCTGCTAATTTACGTGTTGTCTAGAGTGGGTTATTCTCGATCAGTGATGGAGGGCCTACGCGGGCGTTCTTGAACTTTAAGGTTGAAATCACGAGCTTCAAAACCAGCAAACAACTTCCGCACAGTTCACTCAGCTACAGCACCTTCGTCATAAACGACGGATATCTTGTTTGCCACTTGTGTGGCATTTTTGCCTTTCTGGTAAAAGAAAAGAATCAAGTGCCTAAAATGCACTTGGTTCTCTTTCACATTCAGAGGCGTATAAAACTGACAAAAATTATCGTATCGTATCCAAATTATTTTCTAAATTTGCCTGAAGTATCATCTTTTAGGGCAGGTACACATGTCATTTATTTCCAATCATGTTGATTTATTCGGAATCTGTCCTTACGCCACCAATCAAAAATTGGCACGAATTTTCCGAACAACTACAAAGTGTACTACAAACTGCTGACAATTTGAATATCAGATAACAGGTGTAATAACATTATGCTGATAAGACATGCATCCGACGTGGTATCCGTCGGCTTCAAGCAATGTAAATCACAAATTATCTGCAAAATGCTATTGAAATTTGTTTGATAGTGAGAAGGACTAACATTCAACGTGTGACAATTGTTGAATATTTCTCAAATCGGATATCAGGTTGTAGATGACTGCACCCATACAGAATCATCCGAACTGATGTGCGTGTACTGTAAGCAATAGCAGAACGAGAATTATATGAAAATATTGTTGAAGTAAAACCAAACGACAAGCTATAACGTTCAACGAATTTCGCAAATGTCGCATAATTCTGAAAGAAGATATGCGGCAGAATAAAGTTATGTATACCCTGCATGTAATACCAAAGTGTGTACTTCCTGAAATTTGTACTTGAAATGCGAAGAAATAGCTAGCTAGTGCCTTCAAATTATAACACAAATGGCGGGGAAATCTGCAAACAGATATCAGAGGTAACAACATTATTCTCATATTCGTGTAAATAACAAGCAATATCGTACTTAACGTTACAAATTTCGGAAAACTCTGAAATCAGATACCTGCTGTGGATCCATGAACTAATAAAGGAAGCTTCCAAAATGATATGGATGTACTAATAAATTATACCGGAATGAGTACTATCTGAAATTTACAACTGAAATGCGAACAAACAAGTTATAGCCTTCGGTGTGTACCTCAAATGACGGATGATTTTGAAATCAGATGTGAGGAATTATAACCTTACGCCCATAACACATGCATCCGAACAGGTATACGTCTGGAATAAGCAGTGTTAAAAGCGTACTTCTTGCAAAGTAGCATGGATATTCGTGCAAATAACAAACCATAACATGCAATATATAACTAACGTCGAATTCCTATGAATTCTCATTACAGTAGTAGATCATTGATCTAATGACATATGCTCCCGTACTGATATGAATGCGCTGCATGCAATACCAAAACGAGCTTCAACTGAAGTGTCTTACTGCAATACGAACAAATAATAAGTTATTGCGACCAAAGTATCATGCAAATAACGCCTAACTCTGAAATAAGGTATGGTAAGAAATGGTATCACTATGCACCTAACACATGCCACACAACTGGTATGCAACGACTATAAGCAATATAAAAGACGTGTTACCGGGCAAATAATATACAAATTAGTGTAAATAACAAAAGTGACGAACAAAGCATAGCAAATTACGGATAACTCTGTATTCTCGCAATTATTTTCGTATAATATAGAAGACGATATCAATCACGCAGTAGTTGTAGCACCAGAAATCCAGTTCGGTGACTTAAATTATGTATATCGCATTCAAACGTTCATTTCTATTTTCATATTCCACCGACGTTTCCTTTACTTCGAAGACTGCTCTCTGTTGGCAGCTGCTATTTCAGTACTGTTTGGTAGATGATACGATATAACGCATCGATTTTTGTACCTTTAACGTAGTTCGGAAATTTGAAATGTTGGAGTCGTTTTCCAATTTCCAGTTTCTGGTATCAGAGTTTCCAGACATTTTCATACCTTAGAAGGATATTGCTTGGGTGACGTATGAATTTCTGCATCATTTGATCTATGATACGTGTTTTGTGTTGCTTGTAGTACCTGGAAGCAAACTCGAAGACTTGGATTATGTATATACCTTTCCAATTTCTCATATCTGATTTCAGAGTTTTCCTGCCTTCCTTCTCGCCCGAGTACAGAGACATAGATTATGAGTATTGCAATGTCCGATTTCTGATATCAGAGACGTCCGTCATTTCCTTTCCTTCGTTCGCAATCCTATGCTAGTCGCAAGAACTACTGCATAATTTGGATTAAGCATTGCCTGCTGTACATCGAACACTTCTGAGATATTGAATACGTGTATTGCATACGTATACTAGTGTGAAGGCTTGTGTTATGAGCATAATGTTATTCCTGATACAAGATTTCAGAGTTTCCCGCAATTTGAGATAAACTTTGAACGTTATAACCAGTTGCCTGGCCTCATTTCAATAATATATTTCAAAGAATGCTCGTTCTGATATTGCGGAAAGTATTATTAGTAGAAAGTAGTATTAGTTCGGTGATGTTCGGAGGTTTGTATTAGGAGCATAACTTTCTTATTCCTCATATCTAACTTTAGTGGCATCCGCTATTCGCGAAATATTTTGAACGATGTAACTTGTTATATCCTCGTATTTCTGCATTGTATATTTATTATTAATATAATATAATTAATATAATATTAATATATGTTATTACAACTGATTATTTGAAAGCATTTCAGTAATATATTTTAGGTTATGTTCGTTTATGTATTGCGTATAAGGGTCGCATAACAATTGGTGGTTTTTAGTTATTATTCCAAGGGTCTACACCAGACACGAATATGCAACGTTATCCTGTATTTTTCATACCTTATACGTTGTTGCTTGATATTTACACGAACTTCTATATTACTCGGCAGGTGGCATATGTTTTATATTACTTATAGCGAACGGATATCAGTTCCAAGGCATGTCTTACGAACATAATGTTACAAATTCTGATATGATATTACAAATTTGCCTGTCACCTGTGATATGCTTTGAAAGATATAGATTATAATTTGCTCGTATTTGGGTAATATACTTCAGATAATGCTAATGCGTGTAAAACACTCACACCAGATCGGGCGAGTTTGTTATATGTTCGACGATCAACATATGACTCTAGTATTGAGAGTTATCTGACACTCATCATACTTTGTATGCTATAGCTTGGTATTTTCATGTATGTCTACATTCCGTAGCTGATAATACGTGTTATATAGCGTATTGGTTACAGCAACCTGATACTTGTTCGGAGGAATATGTTAGAATCGTTACGTTTTCATTACTGATCTCTCATGACAAACTTATCCGCTCGTTACTTATATAAACTTTCATATTATAAGGCAGATGATACGCTTTTATATTCTCCATATCAACTATTTCCGATTCTGCAATATGTGTTATAAGCAAAATGTTATTATACACGGAATCCAATATCTGATTTGTCCGTCATATGAGCATATACTTTATACATAATATCTTGATAATCGCAGGTAATCCAGTAATATGTCCCAGATAATGCTTTTTGCCATATCGCGCATAACACATGCATTCCACACTGGGCTCTCTTGTTATTAGTTACGTGATCTGTAACTCTCTGTAACGAGAATGTAGAGATTTCAGTTACTTGATATACTTTGTATCCTGATGCTGGTTATTTTCCCGAATTGCTATATAATTCGGCAGATCCTACAAGCTTCTTATTGCTTACAGCAGTCTGACACCGCCTCAGAGGTATGTGCTTTTGCATAATCCTATTAATCCTGGCACCTTATGCCAGAGTCATGTGTCATTTGTGCAATTCTTTGACGTTATGTCTTGTTACTTATTCGTATATCATTCCAGCACAGGCTATGAATCATTAATTAAATTATATACATCTAATTTGTTTTCCTTTCTGCGCTATTGCGTGCTGTTTACACGCGTACAACAAACATATTTCAATTCACAGGCATTTGTTGTGAGCACAATGATAATATTCCTGATATCATGAATGAGATTTATCCGTCAATTGTGATGTACCTTGAACGATACAACTTGTTTGCTCGTATTTCAGCAGTATATGACAGACACTACCCGTTCTGGCATTGGATATGGCGCGTGTATACCATTTCGGTAAACCTTCACAGTCGTCTCTGTCCGACTTATACCGTTTCAGATCATACATTATCCGCTGTGTCGGTCCAAGTATTCCACGTTCACTTCAGATGATGCCACTTGTGATGGTCCGACCGTACACCGGCTCAGTTCGGACTACCTCAGGAGTGTGGTTCTATCTGCTCCTCGATTATATGGGTTCATTTCAGTCTTTTCGGTCTTACATATTCTGATTCATTTTTGTTAATCTCAATCGCGTCTCTCTGTGTGCTCCTCGTTCTGTTAGTATAATCCCAATCGTGTCGGTCTGACTAATCCCGGTTCAGTTCGTCAACTCTAGTCCTGACGATCAGAGTTTTCGTCGTTCAGTTCGGATCATCCCCATCCTGTTGGACTGCCCAGTTCAGTTCAGACAGCCATGTTGTGCCTTCCCATGTAATTCTCCTTCAGTTCGGACAATCTCAGCCGTGCATTTACGATTTATTCCGATTCACTTCGGTCATTCTCAATCATATCGGTCCAAGTGTTTTTCGTTCGGTTCGTATCATCGCTGTCGTGGCGATCCGACTTCTAGCTGTTCAGTTGGGAGAGTCTCAGTAGTAGTGGTCAGAGTTCAATGATTCAATGCTCAATAAATTCGTATCATTCTAGTAAGGTGCGACCGATTAATCCCGGTAACGTTCGCACAATCTCTGTCGTAACAGTCTTAGTGTTACTCGTTCAATTCGGTTCATCCCACTCTTATTGGAACGACCTAGCTCGGGTAAATCCAGACAATATCTGTCGTGCCGGTCCAAATGCTTCTCATTCTGTATGGATCATCCCAGCTTGTCGGATCGAATTATCTCGTTCTATTTCGGACAATCCCAGTTGTGTCGGTTGGAGTGCTTCTTGGTCAGTTCTGTCCATCCTAGTTGTATCAATCCTACTATTCTCAGTTAAGTTCGGACAATCCCAGTCGTGCCAGTCCGACTTCTCCTCGTTCAAATCGGATCATTCCAGTCGTTTCGGTCATACTTTTCTTTTGTTCAGTACAAGCAATCTCAGTTAAGTCTGTTCGAGTGCACCTCGTTCATTTGGGATAAATCCAGTCATGTGGGTCCAAGTCCTTCTCGCTCAGATCGGATCATCCCAGTTGTGCAGGCTCGACATATCTCTGTGCAGGTCGGTTCACCCAGTCCTGTCTGTCCCACTTACCCCGGTTTTATTTGGACTATTTGAATCCTGTCTGTCCGAATGAATCTCGTTCAGTTGGGATAATCTCACTCGTGTCGGCCCTAGTACTGCCCTTTTAGTGCAGATCATTCCTCTCACATCGGTCTGCCTTATCTCAGTCCGATTTCGTATCTTTGCAGTCGTGTCTGTCAAACTTATCCAAGATCGGTTCGGAAAATCTCAGTCGCGACACGTGGAGTGATCCTCGTTCAGTTGTTATCATTCCCGCCGTGTAGGTCCGACTTACCTGTGTTCAGTGTGAACAATCTCAGTCCTATCGACCTGCTTTCCGATCATTCCGTATCATTCCAGTCATGTCTGTCGGCTTACCCACTTCAGTTCAGATAATTTCAGTTTTGTCGGTTCGTCTTATTCCGTCTCATTTCGGACAATCAAAGACGTGCTATTTCGAATGCACCACGCTCATTTCGGATCATTGCAGTCTCTTTCCGACTCACGTCGATAAGGTCGTATCATCCCTACGATGTCGGCCGAATTATTGTAGCTCAGTGCGAACAATCGCGGTCCTGTCTTTCCGATTTATGCCCGTCCAGTCCCGGTAATCTCAGTCGTGATGGTACGAAATTTCCGCGTTCAGTTCGGAACAGCCTGGTCGTGAAAGCTTGGCTAGTCCTTGTTCATCTCGTACAATTATAGTTATGTCGGTTCGAGTGCTCCTAGTTCAGTTCGGATCATCGCAGTTCTGTCATGTTGAGTTCGCACAATCTCAGTCGTGTCTGTCTGAGTGAACCTAATTCATTTCGGACCAGCCTAGTGTGTCGGTTCAACATATACTTGTTCAGCTCATACAACCTCTATTTTGAATATCCGACTTGTTCCGGTTCAGATCGGTTAACCTAGTTCGTGTAGGACCGACTTAAGGAAATTTGTGAGGGATAATCTCATTCAGGGCGGTCTGAGTACACCTCGGTCAGCTGGAACAGCCCCATCGTGTTGCCCCGACTTATACTTATTTGCTCAGGACAATCTCAGTCGTGTTGGCCACAGTTCTCCTTGCTCAGTTCGTATCACCCCTGTCGTATCGGTCTGTATTATCCCGTTATAGTTCTGACATTGTCAGTCATGTGTGTCCGAGTGTTCCTTGTTCCGATCTGATCATGCTAATCGTACCGCTTCGACAATCCATGTTCAGTTAGGACAACACAAGTAGTGTCGGTCCAAGCGTACCTCGTTCAGTTCGGATTATCTCCGTCATATCTGTTTCACTAATCGCAGTTTAGTTTGGAAAATCTTAGTCGCTTATGTTAGACTCGATGACGTTTGCTTAGGTCAATCTCATTCGTGCCGGACCAAGTGCACCTCGTCCAGTTCGGATCCACCTAGTCGTTTCTCTCCGAATAACCCATGCACAGTTCGAACACTTTCAGTTTTGTCGAAACTATCACTCAACGTGTAGACCGGATTATCCTAGTCGTGTCGGCCTGACTTATGCCGATTCAGTCCGAACAATCTCAGTACTGTTGGTCCGACTTATCCCTGTCCACTTAGGTTAATCTCATTAGTGTCGGTCCATGTGCTCCTCGTTTACTTCGGATCATTGCAGTCGAGTCGGTGCGACTTATTCCGAATCAGTGTGGACAATCTCAGTCGTCTCTGTCCGAGTTGCCCTCGTTTAATTTGTGTCATCCCTGTCATGTCGGTCCAACTTATGCCGGTTTATTTCCGACAATCTCAGTTCTGTTCGCACGAGTGCTTCTCGTTCACGTTTCATAATACCAGTGGTGTCGGCTTGACTTATCCGCTATCAGATCGGACAATCTTATTCGTGTCGGTCATACGGTACCGCGTTCAGTTCCCAACATCTTCATCGTGTAGGTTCGACATATTCTTGTCCAGTGTTGACAATTTCGGTCGTATCTGACAGAATGGTCTCTGTTCAGTTGTTATTATTGTAACTGCCGCGTCGGTGCGACTAATCTTCTATCACTTCGGACAATCTCGGTCACGATGGTCCGAGGGCTCCATGTCCAGATTGGATCATCCAAATCCAGTCCGACTTATCTCGGTTCAGTTGGGGAAATCAGTCGAGTCTATCAGGGTGCAGCTCCTTTAGTTCGGATCACACAAGTCATCACGAATTGTGTGCTTTTCGTCCAGTTCGGACAATTTCAGTCGTTTCGGGCCGAGTACACCTCCAACGCTTCGGATCATGATAGTCGGGACTGTTCGACTTATCCCAGCTTGGTTCGGAAAATCTCAATCGTTCCAGTTCGAGTCACGCTCCCACTAGGATGAACCGGACTGAGCAAGGTGCACTTTGTCAGACACGGCTAGGATTGTCCGATTTCATTGAGGATAAGTCAACCCGACACGACTGGTGTGATTCAAACTAAGCGTGGCGAATACTGTCTAACAAAACTCAGATATTCCAAACCAAGCGGGGATTAGTTAATCCGAACCGAATGGAATTATTTGAACGTAACGAGGAGCACATGGGCTGAAATGACTGAGATTGTCTAACCTGCCCCGGACTAAGTCACACCAGCATAACTGGTATGAACAGATATGAATCGGAGATCAAAAATAGCTACTCGAATTACATTGTCCAAACGGAACCGCAATAATTTGGACTTGTATGACAGGGATGATCTGTACCGAAAGAGCAGTACCCTATCCGATACGACTGAGGTTGTCCGAACTGATCGGAGAATAGTCACACGGACTCGGCTCCGGTGATTCGAACGGATCGAGGAGCTATAGACCAACACGACTGAGATGATCCGAAAGGGAAAGAAGTGCGTCGGCTCTATACAACAGAGACGACCTTAAATGAGCGAGCAGCAGTCATATCGGAAGGACTGATAGTGCACAACATGCTAACACTAATCCGGGCTATTCAGTGCTCTTCGGCGAACTGCTGTGCTCTACTGCGCTCTGTAGCTCGCTTCTACGCTATGGTGTGGCGGCCGTGCTATTCGGTGCTGTTCTGTCCTAAGAAGTGCTAATAATCCTTTTTTCTTTTCTATTCTTTTCTTACGTGGGGCAAATCTCCGAGAGGCACCGGACCACCCTAAGGGAGGTGCTGGTGTTAGGTTAGGTTGGTCCCTATCCGATGCGGTCGTCCGCCAGGGCGGAGTGAAGTTGGCTGTCAGTCTTGACATTATCAACGCCTTTAATAGCCTGCCCTGGATCGCCATCAGGAGAGCCCTAACCTACCATAGGGTCCCTCCGTAACTGGTTGCGGTGATCGGAGGCTACCTGTCAGGTAGAAGTATAGAATACCCGGACCGGTGAGGAGTCATCTGGAGGGCGATGCACTGCGGTGTCCCGCAGGGTTCGGTTCTAGGATCAATCTTGCGGGACCTCGCGTATGACGCGGAGCTGAGGGGCTCTCTCCCGGCCGGTGTCAGCGTGACATGCTACGCTGACGACACCCTCGTTATGGCTGGCGGGAGGGAGGAGGTAGGACCATCCGACTCGCTGAGCTCGGGGTCGCTTGTGTCGCCCGAAGAATCCAGGACATGGGGTTGCAGATAGCACCACACAAAACCGAGGCCATATGGTTCTGCCATAAGTCTCGTGGGCGCCCGCCCCAGTCTGGGTCCGGGTGGGTGATGCGTCTGTCGAGGTAGGGGCCGCTTGAAATATCTCGGCCAGACTCTGGACACACACTGGCGCTTTGGGGAGCACTTTGACGACACGGGACCACGCGTGGAGGAGGTGGCAGCGGCCCTAGGCCATTTGCTGCTCGATATAAGCGGACCAGGCGAAAGGGTTCGCCGCCTATATACGGGAGTCGTCCGCTTCATGGCCCCTTATGGTGCTCCAGCCTGGGCGGACGACCTGATGGCCAGACGGCGTAGCGGTCACAAGCTCGCCAGTGTGGCCAGGAGGCTGTACATCAGGATGGTGAGAGTGTACCGCACGATCTCCCACGAGGCGGCAATTGTCCCGGCGGGGTTACCACACTTTGACCTCGATGCGGCGGGGGAGGCTCGGGTCAACGAGCTTCTTCGTCGTGACGGTGGTCTACCCGCCGAGGAGGCCCATGCGCTCAGGCGTCAGGTTCGGCTGTCCGTCCTGGCGAAGTGGCGCGAGCGGCTGCTTCAGGAGCGCAGCATGAGCCGTAGAGCCGTCGGAGCTGTGCTCTCGATTCTATGGGATTGGGTGCGCAACGGAGGTAGGCTTACCTACCGCCTCACGCAGGTGCTCATCGGACATGGTTGTTTCGGTGAGCACCTGTGCAGAATTGGTAGGAAGGCGACGGCACAGTGCCATCATTGCGGGGCCGAGCTTGACACGGCGCAACACACGCTGGAGGAGTGCCTAGCTTGGGCAGCGAAGCGCCGTATCCTCTTCCAGAGCTTCGGGAGGGACCTCTTGCTCTATGTGGTCATGCCACAGATGCCACGGTGCGAGGGGACCTGGAGGGACATGGCCTCCTTCTGCGAGCAGGTCACGCTGCAAAAGGAGGCCGCGGAGCGTACCCGCGAACGCGCGGACAGCGCCCGCATACGGAGGCACTGGCGGCGATCGCGTCGCAGGCTCGCCGCCCTGCCGGCCGTACCGGTTGTGTTTTGAACCCAACCGCGCCTTTGCCCTGGCTGTGGTAACGGTGGGTCAGCTTTCCCGCTCACCACCACAGCCCGGGCGCACACGGATGGGGGGCTCGGATGCCTGGGAGCCGACGGTCCGAGGAGGGCGGTGTCGCGCTGTGGCCGCGAAGAACCGCACAACGAGGTATTAAAATTTGGATGAGCCCGAACAACTGGCACGACGCGGCGGTGCTCCGGTTGTTATCGCAAGTATTCCCGGAACGCCGTCAAATGAGGCGGGGAGGGCCACCGAGGGGGCTTTAGAGAGTAAAAATCTCACATAACCTCACCTTTCCCCAGGGGGTGGAGTATCTTCTCGAAGATTTCCCCCAAGTAAAAGAGAGGAAAAAGAAGGGTTAGGTTCCGTGGTTCCGGAGGTAAGACGAGGCGCCACGCCGCGGGGACGAGCTCCGCTCTCCAGCGCCCTAGGACCGCAGCGAAGACCGGTGCGAAGACCAGTGCGGAAAAGGAGAAGTGTGGCGCCAAGCCGGGCCCCACCATGAAGCGGTCACCGTCGCGGGCCGCCGTCGCGGTTAGCGTGCCCGAGGGCTCGAGGCTATCTTGCGCGGAGGCGATCTCTGCGACGAGATTGAAAATACGCTTCGAGGACCTCGGGATCGATGATCGGCGTCCCCGTCGGGCCGCCTCCGACGGTCCCCTTCTGGAGATCGGGTTACCCGAGGGGGAAAAGCGAGCCGCCGCACTCGCCGGCCGTATGTGCGAGGTGTTGGAGGGGACCGGCGTCCGCGTGACGGTCCCCTGTAAGAAGGGTGAGTTGAGGGTGACAGAGCTCGACAACTCTGTCACGCCGGCGAGGTGGCCGCTGCCCTGGCTAGGGTCAGTGGGTGTACCTAGGCGGACGTGAGTAGCGGAGATATCCGGTCATCCGCCTGGAGGCTCGGCACGGTCTGGGCCCAGTGTTACCTCGCGGCAGCTCGAAAGGCCGTCGATTGCGGGTTGATCCGCGTCGGGTGGACGTCCGCCCTCGTCGTGGCCTTGGAGGCTCAACGCCTCCAGTGCTACCGTTGCCTCGCGTTCGGTCACGCGAGGGACGGCTGCACCAACGCGATGGACCGCAACGACGCCTGCTTCAGGTGTGGCATGGCGGGTCACCGCGCCGGTGGGTGCAGGGCACCTGCACCCAAGTGCCCTGTCTTCGCCGGGATCTGTCGTCTCTCCGACCACCGGCTGGGCAGCAAGGCGCGCTGTCCGCCAAAGGCGAAGGGGGTGGCACGCCTGGCGCCGGTTGGCGCCGTATCCGCTTCGGAGCCCGCGAGCGTCAAATCGAATAACGCGACCGTGAAATCACCCGCCTCCGCGACCGTGAACGCGAAGGGCCCGTCGCCCGGTGGCGCACCGGGCTCGCAGCCGACCCAAGAGAGGGTGGGAGGGCTAGGGGGAGGCTATGGATACGGCCTAAAATTCACTCCGTCCATGGTGCTCCAGGCCAACCTGAAACACTCGCGGGTGTCGCAGGACTTGCTCCTGCAGACGCTCGTCGGGCTGGGCGTTGGGTTGGCTGTTGCCACCGGGCCGTACCGCATCCCCGACCAAGACGAGTGGTTTGGGGATCGGGACGGCTTTGTGGCGATTATCGCCGGTGGACTGCCTCGGTCACCCACACCCATCCTGCTTTACTGCGGTGAGGGCTTCGTGGCGGTCTCCAGGAGCGAAGTTGTCGTGGTCGGGTGATACGTCTCCCCTAACCGCGTACCCTCGTCGTGCGAGAGGTATCTGGACGAGCTCGGAAGGTTCCTCAACGGATACTCGACTCGTCCGGTTCTGGTCCTGGGGGACTTCAACGCTCACTCCATGGCTTGGAGTCCCCGGGGACAGACGCGAGGGGTGTGGCACTGCATGATTTGGCCGCGGGATTGGATCTCCGGTTGCAAAACCGGAGATCCATCAGCACTTGCGTCCGGTGGAACGGCACGTCCATCGTGGACTTGTCGTTCGCATCGATGGCCACCGTGCGGCGGGTCACCGACTGGTGGGTGGCGGTGGAGGTGAAGACGCTTAGCGACCACTTCCACATCACCATGATGCTCGCAGTCACGTCTCGCACCGTTCGGGAAACCCTCCTTGGAGGGAAGCACGCCACCGCGCCGCGATGGTCGCTGGTGCGCATCGACCGCGACCTTCTCGCCGCGGCCGTCCAGATCGTCGCCTGGGCGGATGGTGACGTCGGGCGCGTAATCGACGACGCGGGGGAAGGGGCCGAGCGGCTGAGGGCGGCGATGACGCGCGTGTGCGACGTCGCCCTACCGCAGGTGAGGGAGCCACCGACGAGGGGGGCAGTGTACTGTTGGTCGGACGAAATGGCGCAGCTCCGAGAGCTGTACGTGCTCTCCCGCCGCCGGTACACTCGGGCACGACGTCGACGACGCGCGGTGTCCGCCGAGGACGTCGCGCGTTTCTACCGCGTGTATCGAACGGCGGTGGGCGATCTCCGGAGTGAGATCCGCAGAGCCAAAGCTCGGCAGTGGGACGAGCTCTTCGCGACGCCTGTAAACGATCAGTGGGGGCGCCCCTATAAATTGGTTATGGGGAAGTTGAGGGCTTGGCCGCCCTAGGTGACCGAGCGTATGGACCCCAAGCTCCTGCGTCGGGTGATCGACGCCCTCTTCCCGGTGATCGCGGAAGAGGGGGTGCAACCCGTCGCAGTGCGATCGGACCTGGTCGGATGGTCCGACGAGCTGGGGGTCTAGCTAGAGGATTTGGGCTGTGCGGTCGTTAGGATTTGGGCGAGGAGCACCGCTCCCGGACCAGACGGCATCCCGGGCCGAGGCTCTGCACTGGCTCTGGAGGCGTGGGGCGACCGGGTACGGCGGCTGTTCGACAGCTGCCTCAGGACCAGTCGCATCCCGGTACGTTGGAAGAGAGCGAGGGTCGTGTTGATCCCAAAACCGGGGAAGCCGCCGGACTCTCCGAAGGCATACCGGCCGATATGTCTGCTCGACGAGGTGGTCAAGCCGTTCGAGCGAGTTCTAGCTGCCCGTCTCCAAGAGCACTTATCGGACGAGGGTCACGATTTCAGCGACAGCCAATTCGGTTTCCGGTAGGAACGGTTGACGGTCGACACGATTCAGCGCGTTCGTACCCTGTCGGGGACTGCTGTTGACCGGGGCGGGGTGGTGCTGCAGTTGGCGTCGACATCGCCAACGCCTTCAACTCCCTGCCCAGGGCCGCCATTCGGTACGCCCTGGTGCATCACAGGGTTCCCCGGGATATGGTGGTGGTGATCGGTGACTATTTGTCGTGGCGCACGATCGAGTATTCCGGACGATACTTGACCGCCGCGTGGGGGTCGAACTGCGGTGTTCCTCAGGGTTCGTTCTCGGGACCGATCCTGTGGGATCTCGCGTACGACGCCGTATTGCGTACTTCCCTCCACCGCGGCCTCAGCCTGACGTGTTACGCGGACGACACGCTGGTGATGGCCTCCGGGTCGAGTTGGGAGGATGCCACGCTCCGCGCGGAAAGCTGCGTGGTCCTAGTTGCGAGCGGCATTCGTCAGCTGGGGCTGCGTATCTCACCCGAGAAGACCGAGGCCATGCGGTTTTGCCATTGGTCCCGTGGGAAGCCGCCCCGTATCCGGATGAACGTTGGCGATGCCATGGTTGAGGTTCGGGACCGGATGAAGTGTCTCGGTCCTGTCCTTGATAGTCACTGGCGCTTCGACGAGCACTTCTTCGCGCTGGAACCACGCCTGGAAGGGGTAGCGTGGGCGTTTAGTTGCCTGCTCCCCAACCTGGGTGGGCAAGACGGGATGGTGCGCCGTCCCTGCGCAGGAGCCGTTCGCTCGGTGGCCCTGTACGGGACTTCGATCTGGACGAAAGATCTGGTCTCCAGTCCGCGCAGTCGGGCGATTCTCCGGCGAGTCGCCAGCAGGATGGCGATCAGGGTCGTGCAAGGTTACCGCAAGATTTCCCACGAAGCGGCGATGGTCTTGGCGGGGATCCAACCGTTTGACCTGCTAGTGGGGGGGGGGGGGGCGGGAGGGAGGCCAGTGTATACGGACTACTACACCGGCTCGTCGGCGCCGTGCTCACGGTGCTGGATGCCTGGGCGAGAAGCGGCAGCCGGCACATGTTCCGGCTGACACAGGTGCTCTCCGGACACGGTTGTTTCGGGGAGTTCCTGGGTCGGCTGGACGTGAGAGAACAACGCAGTGTCACCACTGCGGAGAAGGGCGGGGCACGGCGCAGCACACGCTGGAGGAATGTCCAGCGTGGTCTCGCGAGCGCCGGGTTCTTTGTCGCGTTGTGGGGCGGACTTCTCGCTCTCCACCATCGTCCCGCAGGTGGCGGAGAGCGCGAGCGCGTGGCGTGCGATGGCCTCCTTCTGCGAGGAGGTTATGCTGCAGAAGGAGGCCGCAGAGAGAGAGAGAGTCCGCGAGCCTAGCGAGGGCTCCTCGCGCGTAGGGCGGCGGAGTCTGCGAGTGCGGCGTCGCTTGGCGCCGCGCGCCCTGCCGGATGGTTTAACGCGTTAGCCCTCCGCCTACGCGAGCGGCCCTGCACCTACGGCCGAGGTGACAGTCTCTCTTCCACGTTGTAACCTAGGTCAGTGAGACCACGGGCAGGTGGGTGGGGGATCCCCTGTTCGAGGGACTGTGGTTCGAGGGCGTGGCGCCTCGTCATGCTCCTGTGGCGTCCGCAGGGTGTGCGGGCATGAGTGTGGATGGAGCGATGTATGGAGGCATGTAAGTCTCGACCCGTCACTGCGTACGTGCTGTATGTGAGATCGAGGAGCGTGTTCCCTTCGCGCCGGGAGGGAACCTGCGGGTTGCGTTGCGGGGACGTCCTGGCACTTCCGTCGCCGCGAAGTGCAGGACGCTCCGATATCTCGAAAGGATTGATATCGTGGGGGTTTTAGTGGTTACAAATCCCACACAACACTGCCCCCTCCCTTAGGGTGGTCGGGTATCTTTTCGAAGATTTCCCCCACGTAGAAAAAAGAGAAAAAGGAAAAAAAAGAAAAGGTTCCGTCCCGTCCTCCTCCTGGGGGACCTTAACGCCCACGCAGCAGCATGGGATTTCCCCAGAACGGATGTGAGAGGCGAGACGCTGCTCGATTAAGCCGTGGGCCTGGACCTTCGACTATTAAACCGTGGCAGCACTGACTCGTGGGAGTGGTGGTCCGGTATGTCTATTGTCGATATTTTGTTTGCAGCACCGGCCGCCGCACTGCGGGTTTTGGCGTGGAGGGTGGCGGACGAGTTGGAGACTTTTAGTGACCACCTGCACATCCTCTTGAATATCACCGCTTACTCGAGGAGCAGCCACGAATCCTACAGTGGGAATGTACCCTCACCACCGAGGTGGGCACTAGGGCGCCTTAACCAGGACGCCTTAATGGCAGCCGTCCATGCCGTGGTTTTGCCGGAGAGGACGAGGGTAGACTGTACAGCCCAGGAGGGAGCTGAGTGGTTTCGCTGGGCAATAACATCAGTCTGCGACGTCGCTATGCCGAGAGCCGGAGAACCGCCCACAGGATCCGTCTATTGGTGGTCGCATGATATTTCGCATTTACGAGCTCAGCGCGTTCTCGCCCGACGCTCCTGCACCCGAGCCCGCCGGAGAAGGAGGACTGACGGGGCAGAAACTGCGCTGCAATATAAAACGTTCAGGTAGGCGACTATTATGCAGCAGGCCATCAAGGAGACTAAAATCCAGAGATGGGAGGAATCCAACGCGACGTTGAATAATGATCCGTGGGGTCGTCCTTACCGCCTGGTAATGGGAAAGCTGAGGGCGCGGGCCTCCCCCACTCACGGAGGGTATGGAACCACAGTTATTGCATCGGGTGATTAAAACACTCTTCCCGATGACGGAGAAAGGTCGGCCCCACGCTAATTTGACAGATCCTCCCACCGGGTCCACCGAGGTGAGTGTCACGAGTGAAGAACTGGACCGTGCGATCCAGATACACCGCGCATGGACGGGACGCCATTCCTGATCGTGTCCATCTTTTGGCCCAGGGCGTTCTGAGCGGTCGGCTGAGGCAGCTGTTTGACTGCTGCCAGCGGACCGACCGCTTCCCGCAGTGTTGGAAGAGAGCGAGGGTGGTTCTGATCCATAAAAGCGGAAAGCCCCTCGATTCTCCCTCCGCCTACCGGCCTATTTGCCTCCTGAACGAGGCGGGAAATCTCTTTAAGCGAGTGTTGGCTGCCCGTCTCGGCAAACATGTTTCTGGGATTGGACTCAATCTGGACGATCGCCAGTTTGGCATCTGACAGGGACGATCTACTATCGATGAGATTCTACGTGTCAGGACCCTGTCTGAGGCGGTTGTCCACCAGGGTGGGGTAGCGTTGGCGGCGAGTTTGGATATTGTCAACGCATTCATGGGGGGGAGGAGGTGATCTAGGTATACCTCTCTGGTAGGTTCATAGAATATACGGGCCGGTGCGGAGTGATTCTGAGGGAAATGCATTACGGTGTCCCGCAGGGTTCGGTTCTAAGCCCAATCCTTTGGGACCTCGCGTATGACGCTGTGCTGAGGGGTTTTGTCCCTGCCGGTGTCAGCGTGACTTGCTACGCTCACGACACTCGTCACGGCTGGCGGGAGGGAGTGGGATAGGACCACTAGGCCCGCTGAGCTCGGCGTTGTGTCGCCCGGAGAATCCGGAGTCTGGGGCTGCGCGTAGCGCCACATAAAACCGAGGCTATGTGGTTTTACCGCAAGTCTCGTGGGCGTCAGCCCCAGTCCCGGGTACGGGTGGGTGATGTGTCTGTCGAGGTGAGCGACCGATTGAAGTACCTCAGCCTCACGCTCGATGGCCACTGGGGCTTCGACACACAATTTGGTATTCTGGGACCCCGTCTCGACTGCGTAGCTATGGCCCAAGGCCGACTGCTACGCAATATAGGTGGACCAGATGAGAGTCCGCCATTATACGGGAGTCGTCCGCTTCATGGCCCTTTACGGGGCACCAGTCTGGGCGGTCGACCTGTTGGCCAGCCGGCGGAGCTGCTACAATCTCGGCAGCGTAGTGAGGAGGCTGGTGATCAGGATAGTGAGTGGTTATCGTACGATGTCCCATGAGGCGGCGACGATCATGGCGGGGTTACCACCGTTTGACTTCGTTGCGGCTGGGGAGGCTCGTGTATAGGAGATCCTCCGTCGTGGCGGAGGTCTGCCCGCTGAGGAGGCCCTTGCGTTGAGGCGTCATGTCCGGCAGTCAATTGTGGCGGAGTGGCGCGAACGTCTGCGGCGGCCGCGCAGCACGCGCCGCAGGGCCGTCAGAGCTTTGCTTCCAGTTCTGTGGGACTGGATGCACAGCGGCGGAAGGCTCACCTATCGCCTCACGCAGGTGCTCACTGGGCACGGTTGTTTCGGTTAGTACCTGCATAAAATCGACTAGAAGGCGACGGCACAATGCCATCATTGTGGGGCCGAGCTCGACACGGCGCAACATACACTGGAGGAGTACCAGGCTTTGGCAAGGTAGCGCCGTGTCCTCTTCCAGCATTTCGGATCCTCTCACTCTCTGATATCGTTTCACAGATGGTGCGGAGCGAGAGTTCGTGGAGAGAAATGGCCTCCTTCTGTGAGAATATTATGCACCAGAGGGAGGCCGCGCAGAGTGCCCGAAAACTAGCGAACACTGCCCGCAGGCGGAGACGCTGGCGGCGAGAGCGTCGCAGGCTCGCCTCGTTACCGGCTGTACCGGCACGGTTTTAACCCTTGTCACGCCTTTGACCTGGCTGTAGGAATGGTTGGTCAGCTCTCCTACACACCGCAACCGACAACCTGGGCTGACCGTGGGCACCTGGGTAGGGGCCCAGACGTCTGGGGGACTTGCGGGAAAGTCCTCGAAGGCGAAGACCATCTAGTGGCGAGGACGGGAATGATGATCGCTACATCACCCCCTGCCAGTGATTACCGATATATTGAGATGATGATGAGATTGCAGCGGCTCTTACTCTTGGCGATGGCGTCCATAAAGCCTGGACCGTTGTAGTGTAGAGTTCTTCTGCCCTCATAGGATGGTTGTGGCATCGCTTTGGCGAACGGGAAGGTTTGCATTAACCGGCGAGCACGTTGGTCTTCGAGCCTGGATTCGATTCGTCTTCCATTATTTATAGGGGGAGCCTCGTTGGAGTCCCGATGCGTTTCTATCCTAGTAGGCAGGTTGCGAACTCTCCTCGTGGTCATTGCTGTCGCTCGTTTCCATCCTTGTTGCTCTAAAAGGTTGCGTTGTTGTTCTTTGTTCGGGGTCACCAATGTGGGGAGTCCTCTCCCACGGTCCTTTGGAGTTAGATGCTCACAAGTATCCTCCGTGGTTGGCGCAGCTGGAAGGGACGTTAGGAAAAGGAAGGGATGCGTATCGTCCCGGGCCTGCTAGCGGACTCATCAGTAAGGCTTGATTAGCAGGCCCTGCCTCAGACACTGGGGCTACTATTGGAAAGACGCGAAGTTATATATATATATAGGAACTGGAAGCTTTCCGAGGATTTACAAGAAAGTCCTCGACGGCGGAATCCATCTAGTGGCGAGGGCGAGAATGATGGTCGCTACGGGTCGAACGGCTGGATCTCGACCCTGCTATTCTAAACAATGCTAGTCTCGTCCACTTATCGGTATTCGGTGGTGTTCGACGATTTACTGCGTTCTGCTGACCTCTGCTGCTTCCTGCTGCCAACTGTTGTGCTCTGCTGTGGTGGTGCTGCTTTTCGAGGCAATCCTATCTTCAGAAGAACTAATATTTGCTATTCGGTGGTATTCTGCGCTATACTGTGCTCTTCTGCTGTTTTCGCGCTATTCAGTGCGTTTCAGTCCTAAGCAGTGCTAACCACTGTTAATCAGTGTTATTCGACACTATACAGCGCTCTGCTGTGCTTTGCTTCACTTTCCAGCGCTCTGCTGTCCTATGTTGTGGTGGTGATAGAATCCAGTACGGTTCTGACTAAAACAGCTCTGATCTGTGATGTTCGATGCTATCTGCTGGAATTCGGTCATTTAATGTATTCTGCTGATTACTGCTGATCACTGCTGCGCTCTGCTGCGCGCTGCTTCGCTCTGCTGTGGTGGCGTTGCAATTCAGAGCGGTGCTGCCTAAGCAGAGCTAATGTGTGCTACGCTTCGGTATACGGTGCTATACTATGCTCAGCTGTGCTCGGCTGCGCCTTTCTGAGCTCTGCTATGCACTGCTGAGGTGTCGGTGCTATTGTGTGCAGTTCTATTCTAGGCAGTGCTAATCTGTCCTAATCGGTGATATTCGGCGCTATTCTGTGCTCTGCTGTGCTCTGCTGTACTCTGTTGCACTCTGCTGCATTTTACTACACTCTGCTGCACTCTGCTGCGCTCTACTTTGGTGGCGGCGCGATTCGTTACCGTGCAGTGTTGAACAGTGCTTTGCTGAAGAGCGCTGTGCTGTTCTGATCGGTGTTATTCGGTACTTTCTTCTGCTTTACAGTCTCTGCTGCGTTCTACTGCGGTCTGCTGTTCTCTCTTGTTCTCTGCTGTTGAAGTGGCGATATTCGGTGCTACATGGTGCTGTGCAGTGCTGTACTCTGCTGTTCGTTGCTAGTCGGGGCTCTGCTGCGCTCTGTTGCACTCATCTGTGCTCAGCTGTGGTGTTGGTGCTATTTTGTGCAGTGCTGTGATTTGCCGTGCTGGCCGATGCTGTGCGGTTCTATTCGGTGCTATGTTGTGATCTGAGGTGCTTTGCTGCGCTGTGTTGCCCGCCGCTGCGCTCTGCTGTGCTCTGCTGTGGTGGCGGTGCTATTGCGTGCGGTATTGATCTAAGTAGTGCTAACCATCCTTCTTCGGCGTTATTCGTTAGCGGTATGCTGAGCTTTGCTGCACAATCCCGCGCTTTGCTGTGTTCTGCGCTAGTGGTGGAGCTATTCGTTTCGGTACTGTACTGGACAGTGCTCTGCTGTGCTTTGCTATGTGGCGGTTCTATTCTGTTCTCTGTTGTGCTGAGCAATACTGTGCTGTGCTGGACGCTGCAGTTTTGTGCTTTGTTGTACTTTGCTCTGTTTTGCCGAGCTCTGCTGTGCTCTGCTGTGCTCTGTTGCGATGGCGGTGCTATTCGGCGTTATGTTTTGCTTTTCAGAGTACCGCTGTCATTTCGTGTTTGTCATACAGGGAAATCATGTGATATCCAATTTTGATAAAATTCGTTTGTATTTTATGTTATTTAGGGGTAGAGGAGGTTGTTTAGGTTCTCGATTCAAAGGGTTGCTTATCGTTATTGTTATTTGTGTTCATAGTTGGAATATTCCGAATATTATATCGGAATGTAACTAGAATATTCTTATATTAAATATAATAGATATTATATTCTGAATATTATATTGGAATACAATTAGTATATCCTTACTCAGAGATTCAGAAGGACTAAGACATATAATACTTACATATATTCCTATTCTTCATCTTTAAGTGGATAGCAGATTCAGGATATGCTATTTCCGACGAGGAAAATATTTTGGAGTAAAGAAATTTACACTTACTGTTGGCAAATCATATAATACACCAAAGATTATGCTAGGTTAGCTAAATTGAAATTAAATATGTATTTCAATATTGGAACAAATGTGTCAAAGTAACTATAGGCATTTTATTTTCCCAATCATTGAGAATACGTAACTGCTCTTAATGAAGTTAGTCATAACTCTTTTTTGATTCCTCTTCAATTAATACTACGAAATACGACACTATATTCGTGTGTAGTATATTTAGCTGCTAATTACAAATCCACAAATCCAACGTTAATATGCAAATCGAATCCAATGATAATCGAAGAACTATTCACTTATGAGATGCAAGAAGCGTGAGCGAAATTGCTCGTCCATGTACATATATAATATTACATAATGCTGATCTTGGTTTAATTCGTTTAAATCGAAATTACGTTTGACTGACACTTGAGTGCCACATAAATTCGCGAAACTCTTCTTAGTAATAATTATGCGTAGTCGATATCGTTTAACAGGAACTGATAAAATCAATAACGCGAAGGGAAAATGTTCTCGAATCGAATGAAGCGTGAAAATATCCCCGGAATGAATGTGGATAATCTTGCTGGTAATTTTCTCCCCGGAAACAAAAGATACAGCGATATTATTGTCATATTATAGTAATCATAGAAGGTCTAAAAAGAAGTTCTCTTCGTTGCTGACCGTTGCCATTTATTATTTGATTACTATTTGTCATGAATTAATTGACAATGTTCATGGGTCTACAGTTGAAAGGGAAAGAAAAAATATAGTATAAAAAAATTTTGTAAAGCTCTTCAGAAATTTTTCAAGAGCCATTTAACTCTTTGCACTACAATGTAATATTCGCATTACAATGGAGTAACGAATCGTTCACGATTATGAGCTAGATTTATCACAGGACAATAACTGTATTTAACATAATTTAACAAGCGAAACGTTCGTAGAATTTCTTAAACCTTTATCCAATTTTATCGTGAATGGAATAAATATATAGTGGTTAAATATTATATGTTTCTCCGATGTATAATTTCTCGTAACTAAATGGTAGCGCAAGGGGTTGATAGTAGACTACCCTTGCTCGAGATGATGCATTACGATGCATAGTACGTGCAAAATCTTAATAAATTCATGCATAGGTAATCGAGTTTCTCTGTTATCCACATGCGGCATCAAATCCAGACGATGTCTGAGGACAGCGAAAACTGAAACGGTGAGTAAAAATTCAATGGCTTATTCCGAAGGAACTTCGGCCCCGACACTATTCTCTTCTGTTTTCTTTGCATATATCTGAATTCGCCTGCTAGCGCGTCTAGCTTTTACACTGCAAATGTCACCTTTGAGATAGCATCGAGCTTTTGATACTAAACAAAATTATGTCAGGAGTGGAAGATATTTAATTCAAAGTTTCTTCAAACTATCAATGGCAATTTATTTAATTCGGAGGTCAAAGGAAACTACTTTGAAATTATTTCTTAGGGACAGATTGAGAAATTAGGTTAGTTAGATAAAGAAATTGTAGATATACAGTTAACAAAAAGAGTACAATAATTCAATGAAAATATTACCAATTATTATATTCGTCATTAGACGAGAATATCGACAATGATAAAAGTAGTTAATATAATAACTGATAAATATAATATAATAATTAAGAGTATTAACCTATTAAGGGATTTCAATTCTTCGCGATTAAGTTAATTACAAAATTCGACAGTATTTATGCCGTCACATATCAAAATTGTAGTCGTACTTTTGAGGCACCATATGCGTGGTATAGTTCAAAATAAATCATAAATCTTTTATTCCCCTGTGGTTTTGCAAACATGACGAGGTTAGTTTGTCAAATGCGTTAACCATGTTAATTAACAAAATATTCTTTATATTATTACGTAACACTTACATTACTCATCCTTAATAGCCGAAGCAGTGCAAACGCTTTCACATATCGTCATCTTCATTCCTG
>NW_016909550.1:714424-741040 GCF_001483705.2 Eufriesea mexicana | reverse complement strand
ATTCCTGCTCTCAAACACAACCCTTCCTATTCAACCACTGCTTAAAAAAATGCACATTTCACCCTTGTATTTGATTTTGGAAAACAAGAATCTGTAGTCCTCAAAGGTGATAATCCGATAAAAAAATAGAGGAGAATAGAGTGAAGGGCCATCGAGACACTGGGTACATGCACCATTCTCTTCTCATCCGTGCAATTTCCCTTCAGCCTCGTCTTCAAGCCTCTATTTTCTTCATCCCTTTTCCTGAAATCGCTCGTTGTTCATTTATTCGTTGCTCTCTGCGACTCGATTATATGTTCTTTGACAACACAATTTCCACAAACCCTAAATTTAGCCAATTTACTAGTATTTAATTAACAAACTTTGAATTACATCCACCATCGCCGTCGTGACGCAGACAGCGAGACACTAAGGCGGGCTCGGGAAGGCATAAGGAAACTGACTGGGGATCAAACTTTATAATCGTCTTATCGAATACTTTTATTCCGGGCTGTGATTTTTGAAATTCAGGGAAGGAGTAGCCTTGACTTCGGGCAGAAGTTATCATGCCGTACGCGACGAAATAATAGCATAGCCTGAATATTTTTGTTTCGCAAAATGAAATTTAATATATGCACATGATACGTGTACACTCTCATAGTGTCTTCGATCTTCGATAATACATACTATTATTAATTACCATCTACCTTTCTTTCTGCAAATTTTACCTGTTTATGTGAAAAATTGATGCAACCGAATGGTAACAGGTACAAAAGAAAAAAAAAGAAGGAAAAAAAACGGATTAACGAAATTTTGCTTTATGAAAGCGAAAAGGTATCGTTTATATTTTCATGTGATGAATTCGAATCTGGGAACAAAAACTGCTTACAGTGTTATGTTTATGAAATAAATGAATAAAAGGTATAGATTTTTGTTATTTTTCGGAAACATTCTAAACCTAGTAGTTATCAATTGCCTTGTATAACTATAACGTTTGCTTGTAAAACGGAATTTGTTTATTATCAAAAATATTTTCTTTTTTAATATACCGCTCTGAAACTACTCGAAAGTCACTGAAAATTATAGATCGTGCTATCATTTTATCGCATACTGCAGTTGTTGCTCTGTTGTTTTATGAATAATTCCGATTTCTTTTGTGTCTGAGATGGAAGTTTATCAGTGGATGTAGAGAGCAAGTAGTGTTTAATTTTAGTTATCATTATTGTTGATCTTCATAGGTTTTTTACGAATAATTTTGTCGTTTGTTCTTCTGAGATGAATATTTACATGTAGGTATAGTGTTGAATTGAAACAAACTTTTCTGCGTATTTTCTCATATAAGTAGTTTTCAATTTTACTTTAATTTGTATGTACTCAATGAACAGGGAGAAGTGTATTTGTCATTTTGAAATAAATATATTTTCGTCGAATAAATAGATTTAGTTAATGCTGGAATGATTGCTTTCGGTATTATTCAATGTACACTTTGGCATAGATAATACTTGAGATGTTTTCCAACATGAAGTGTATAAGATTAGCTTTGTATAATATAGTAGGTAGATTTGCTTGAAATATTGCGGGGTACGAAATTTTGTTACTTAAAAATGAAAGGAAAGCTGTGGTAATATCTTTAATCTCGTAGAATTGTATTTACAAATAGTTTTATTGGATCCTACAGTATATCATATGTATGCTTCTCTTCATTTATAATTTATTTTCCATAATTTGTGAATATTCCAGATCTCCTCATTTTAGTTGGAAATTCAACACATCTGTCTCTTCAGCCTCATACCAGCATCGATTGATTTCACGTAATAATAAAAAATTATTATGCTATCAAACAGAATTGTAGGAAGAGAATTTCTTTCAATATGTTCAATAGGAAAGAATAAAAATGAAAGGTCTTCTCCGCAACGAATTTTAAGAACAACCAATAATCTTCTATAAACGATCGCCCAAGATCACGTGTATCCAAATTCGGCCACGAAATCTTTGGAAAAGACATAAGCTTGAGGAGCAGACCTCCGACACACGAATCCTGCCAGGAAATATAATGGAAAATAATTCTGGCACGAAGAAACGGTTGTGAAGAAATTCGTGCAATGAAAAGTTGGCTATAGAATTCGAGGCGGGCTGGACGAAGTAAAAATGGTGCACGGTGGATCGGCGTGGAGGACGAAAAACGAATGCTAATGAAATATTATCGACACCCGTCACTGCTATGGCCCCAGCTGGACCAGGGATTGCGCTCATTTCTTCCATTCCCCTGTGTATGTATGCATGTGTGATATTTTTCTTCTTTTTGCAACACCGCCAAATTTCTTCAGCCCTTCCCCTCTCTACCTTTTCCCCTTGCAACCACAAAGCCATAGCAGGTACGTGTGATGGAGAATCACCAAAAAGAGTCACGAGAATCGATGTGCACGCTCATACTCGTGAAAGGATCGAATGTTTCTTGTGTCTTCTTTTGCGAGGACTTTATAGTACGTAGGCGTTGACTCTAATTTGGCAACGAAGCGTTTGTGAGTGCTACTGGTAAATATAAAAACGTGAAAAATTATTCTTGATGCCATATTGAGTTGTTGTTTAAGTGGATATTTTGACAACATTTTACAGGAAAAATATTGGATATAATACTGGAACCAATATAGCCTGAAATATTTAGGTTGGATTATGTATTTTAAAAAAGAAAGTTTGATAGAATTAGTATAGTGAGTATAGTATATACACATGTACATAAAGCTCAGAATATTCCAGTGACAGAAGTAATGGAGGATGAGTATGTCAGAGAAATGAGAAATGAGAAATGATGTGAAAATAATAATATTTCATATTGTATCTTTAAAACCTTTTAATGCGTACTTCCTACGCATAATAAATTAACGCAGTGTCATATTGATAATATTATATTACGTATAAACTTTTTAAGTGTAATGTTATATTGAGACAAATGCGAGGTCATTGATCCCTGAAGTTAGTCCAGTCTAGAAGTCTAGAAATAAAATTTATTTCAAGCGATGTGGTTTTAGATGAATTAATTAGCCATGGTTAGAAGTAATTGAGAATAATATTCTTTGCAATTCACATTCACAATAACACGAGTAATAAACTGATATTTTGTGAAGATATCACTAGTGACTACTTTTAAGAGCATATAATTATTCTACTTGCTAAGACAGATAACATATTCTACGTTATAAATTAATATTCCATTCATATAAAATAATTTATATCTGATGAAAATAATATCTATTGCCACTTCCATACTGTAACAGATGATTAATATTTTTTTAACAATATCTCAAAAGATCTTGAAAAAATGAACCTCTAACGTATATAAAAAATTATAGTTATTCCCATTACTAGTGGCGTAAAAATGTTGGGTTTAACTTCGAATTACTATGAATTTCTCTGCTTAAAAGTGAAATAAAATTCAGTGTACAATATTCAGCGAAACTTTACTAATTCCCGTAAAAACTGAGAATACACAACTAACTTAAATGGAAGCAAATTTGACTTCAAATGTAAGGCAATCGTGTACATAATCATACGCAAAAAATGCAGCTCACTTTTTCTTCGCAGATGGTATCACGATTCCCTTGTAACTGCAGATTGCTTGTAAAACTTTTGAACGAATCTTCCGCCGAACGAATAACATATTCGACATCCAATTCTTGCCAGCATTCGTTCAGGATATGCTATCAAACACGTACAAATACATCCAAAGATATGAATTCGAAGAATCGTAAAATTAATTGCTTTATTCGTAACATTTCTAACAGAAATAACAGCTCTAAATCTTAAGAAGTGCAAATATACCGAATTAGGTACATTCCTTACAATAACTATTACAGCAGTGAATATCAACATATTTTTAAAGAATTAAACCAAAAATTTTGTAATAATATCCACCTAAAATTTCCAATAAATTCCCCAAACTATACGACAGACTTCTAAGCAAGCACCTACCAAAAATTACCAATACATTCTTCGCGAAATTTATCAAAGTAACAAGCAATTTTTTATCAAAATTCTGCACTAAAGTCACCAAAGGCCTTGTCAAAATCCCAGGCGTTCGAAAGAAAATAGGTACTAAGAAAAAATCCTCCCAGACTCAGAGATCTAGCAAATTCTCCCTGGGCCTGTCTAATTACTTTCGTCGATGGTCCATACGGTGGTTGTTTTTAGATATAGTTCCGACAGGAAGCACGTCGATCAAGAGACCTCTGACACGACTGGCTATGCTAATTTGACGAGGAAAAAGGACACGGAAGAGTAAAGGGGAAAGGAAAGAGGGCAAGTAGAGCCAGCGAGAGAAGCCCGCGCGGAGAGTATGAAAGATTTATTTACACCCCTGACATTTTGTTTACTTCGGCTGACACCGCATCTCTCGTAACGACACACTCGGTCACGTGTTAGGCTTCATCCATGTTCCATCTATTCTCAGGACCGTTTCGAGACGTTACGTCATGCATCGGTGAATTCCAGCCTCGACAGGGTCGAATTATCGATCAATCTGGCGTGGCGGTTGTTGGCACAAACCTAAATATAGCGACGGAGATGTCGAGAGAGTGAAAAGGTGCAAATTTGGAAAGAAAGTCGGAAGATGGAATGGTGATCCTTTTGGTCTCTGAGGTATTCAAATAGAGCCGTGGCATCTGTGGAAGTTGAGAACTGTATCAAGCCGGATGAGGTATGTGGAGTGGATAGAAATACATCAGATATGTAATCCTGAGTCACTATAACAAGTAATTGATGGACGTATCTGAGTCAAGCTGTTTTGGGATGCATGTTTGCTGAAGAAGAGGAGTTTTCACTTTGTAATTAAGGAACTTGGTCATGTGTTATCTAGCAAGTATATTTTCGTCTTTGTTCAATATTGGTGCTAGAGAATATTTTCTCAAGATCTCTGTTTCCCAATTCGCGCTGCTGTCTTCCAAGTTTCGCCTTTCTTGCTTCTTTTTTCTCGGAACTTCCAACGAAGAATGTTGCAAGTTTTCAAACTTGTCTGCCCCGATTCTTGGAAACTGATGAAAATTACAAAGTAGGTTGTGTATCATGAGATATCCGAAGACAATCTGTACGACAAGAATATAGAATTCATAACTTCGATTAGAAATTTGAAATAGTTAACTAATTAATATATATTGGTTACGTTAGAGTTGCCGATCTTTAATTAATACCTAAATATGATACACTTTATTAACGACAGTTAAATCGGTATAATGAAAATAAAGGAACGTACGTAATTATGATCAGGATAGAGTAAAAGTCGATATTAATATAGAGATTGGACGATGATAATGTTTAATGATAACAATAATATAGAAATTTGAGGATGACAATAGAGTCACGAATTACTACAACTCTCGGCGCATTATTACAATATTACAACCATGTACGACTTCGACTCTTAACTTTACAACTCAATGCAACGACAACTGCCTTTGACTTCAGCTAAACATTAATATGATCATATATGATCTTACTATGGCTTTGACGCGTTACCTAAGGTTTCGCCCCACTGACCAGGGCTCTGCGCATTCAACCTCCGTTCTCTCAGTGACTTTCGTAAGGCTTTGTGTACATGGTGGAGAATGTGCGATACTGCGTTAATTTTACCATAAGCATTTGCATATTCTTAGCAATTGCGAAGATAGAATACCTAAAGCAAGTCATTTGTTCCCTCTCGCAGCTCTACTGTTAACATATGTTCTGTTGGTCTTATCATTGGTCTATAAGTTATGGAGTCTGTAGAGAATTTGAATGAGTGATTTTGATGAAGCATATTAGCCAATTAATTTATAAATATACATCCATAGAATAGATTTATTTCATTCAATTTAGCGAAGAATCAAGAAAAGTTTGATGAAGCATATTGGATAACTAGTTTAGGAACATGCATTTAAAGCAGAGATTTCTTTGTCGCGATTTATAAAATTCTACAAGAATCGAGAATTATGTTAAATTTGATGTTGGATGATTAATTCGAGAATATGCTTCGAAGATATTAGGGGATTATTAAAATCCGCTTAACATGCTCACTGTATAAGTCCCTAATTCGAGTATTTCTACGTAGCACGTAGTTTAGCCACATGCGTATGACAGCAACTATGATGTATAACGCAGGTTCCCGTAAATGTACAATGAAAATTTGTGCGATTGAAAATCTAAGCTGATCAACATCCATAGGTTGCGAAGTGAAGAAAAGAGACGATGTTACGAATAGTATTTTCCAAATTTAAGCGGGATTATTAATAAGGAAATGCAGTTATTTTATCTGGACAATAATTACAACCGAATAGGGAATTTCAAATCTAGGTACACGAGATGGAATTAAAATTCGTAGATCGTAGTTCCCAATTACAATAAAGGGGTTGTTACGCGAACACTAACCTTTGAAAGGATCGGCAATTCGAGTGATTAATCATTAATTAGTCCAGCCTACCGCAATTGCCTTAATGAAGTGAAACGGACTCGAAAAGCGTTCTCGTCTATTCAAACAACGGAGGGAAATACTAACATAAATTGCTGTCAGACTTGTCCCTCTGAGGTAATCGTAATTATGTCATTTCTGAGCAACGTCACGAATTGCATTATTCACAACTCGCAGAGATTAAGCATCATGGAAATATGTATAATATAACCTATCTCGACAAGCGTCGCGAAACCACGGTTTTAAGTCGTTCGTGCCAACAATTTCATTGTTGCAAGTACAGTATCGCGTAGACGACATGTTCTAAAAGTATAGAAAAGTGAATTATGAGTTTCCCTGTTTACAAGTACTTTAGAAAATAATAATATAAGATCTTTAATTAATATATGTTTCAGAAAATTCAATACAGTGTATAATTAATCGAGGGCTTAGTTCTAATAATATAATTAATGATATTAAATTAATAATACAATTAATAACACAATTATTAATTTAACACCTTGGTGCCCTGTTGCATAATAAGTTAACGAAATACCACAGATTATAAATTTTCTTTCTACTATCTGTTTTCGACGCGACTCAAACGAAGCTGTTTCCTCCGGTTGGTTTCGCGTGGAGTGCTTTAGACTGTTTTAAGATCTGGAGCTGGTAAGGGTTGTTTTATCCTGATGACTGTTCGGCGATCTGATTGTAACTGCCTCCGGTATTTTGAGAGCTTTGGCTCCTCGCCTTGGCGTGTTTAGAATGCACGCTCATTGGCTATCTTAGGAAGTCCCAATTTTCCAATCAGCGGCATCCTCAGTGTCGTGACCACCCTTCCATGCGCACTTGACGCGCCTTCTCCTGCAAGGGTGGGACGACACTTGAGCGGCCGTGAGGTCATGGGTTTTCCCAAGGCCACGGCGTTCCTCTGGGCCTGAAGCGCAGGCTTGTAGGACCGTTAGATACGCTTCGATGTGACCCTTCGGAATTACCGTGTTTTATACCACATCTTTGGCCATTGGGTATGAATTAGACTAGGATGCTATAAACGTCATGTTTAAGCCCTCAAATATTCTAAGATTCCAACTCAAAAACAGACGGTGTTTATGATCGCGTTAGAAACATTGGAAATACTGACCACACGGCTCGTGATGGGTAAGCCAAGACGGGATGGGTCGAATGCACCGCGTAACACAAGATCCGAGACGATATGTATCTTCAAAGTTTACTGATAATATACGACGGAATGCATACTCTAACTATCTCCGAAACCTGGTTATAGTAATGTCTTGTAGTCTTGAAGATCGGTAGACCAAAAAGAGGTTTCAAATACAAATCAAATTTAATCTATCCTAACTTATATCTGTTTAGAATAATTTCTAATCGCTTTACATCTTCAAAGCTCAAGAAGGACATTGAACACTTCCAATAGATAACAAATATCGTTAATTTTGTACTTAGCTCATAGCTTGGCATCGTTTTCCAGAAATTGCTCTTTGGAAAACAGTACCAATTACCAGGTCTCACAACGTGGAGGTGGCTACACATCGATGTCCGACATGAGCCCCAGAGGCGCAGCATGCTGGAGCTGATCTGTATCAAGAGTATCTAACTTGGAATGAAAGAAATTAAAACGAAGCTACTGACACACCTTAATTAATTTTCGTGTCTTACGAAAGGTATTTCGATTCAGCATACTAAAACACTGCTGACGCAACGTTAAGATATTATAATTAAACGGATTCCAAGTGAAAAATCCCGACGCATGTGAAAGAGTTCCCAATTATTAAAAAAACCATCTACCCTACGAAACGTACTTCCGTGTACAAGACAACTTCATACTTCCGCACCCTCGCCATCGAACCAAGTCGGTCACCATAAACTTTGCCGTGACTTACTCGCGAACGAAGGTTGTCAACGAACCAGCGAAAGATCCAGAATCAATCCGAGAGTCTCTAGCGAGGCTTTGCAGCCGGTCACGCAGTTCTCCTGCCACATAGGCGAGAAAGCAATTAAGTAATCGTCCCGTGGGGTCTGACCGTAGGTACGACATGCAATGTCCGACTGCAAGGCCCATACCTTAGTCGTGTACGCGATTGTACCAAGGACGACCAATGCCGCACACCCTTGTATTTATACCATGCGAGCTACCAGTCCGCCAACTACTTTAGAACCGATGCATGACGAGAATGGCAATGGCTGGAGTGAGTGTCGAAACGAGTCGTTTCGATGAGTTACGAAGCATGGAATTATCAAGTACGTAGGAGCATGCCGCGTAGGCTAATTGGTACCTAAGAACAATCGCGATTATCGCGAAAACAATAATGTTCGATTTAGTAATCGAGAGGGATAAGGGGGAAAGAATATTGAATTGATATATTCGCTCCAAGTTATGCAGCTTACCTTTGTACAGATAACGCGCACGTGAGACTTAGCCTAGGAATCTACCTTATAACTACCCATAACTACTTATGTCCAAACGTACGCATTCCTCGTCGTCCAACGATATCTTCTATTTTAAAACTACTAATAACTAGTTATGTCTAAACGCACGAATCTATCGTCGTCCAACGATGTCTTCCAAATTAAATCTTGAAGAACGTGAAAAGCTGAGAAGAGAATATATTAATGTACATATAAACCTGAAAGGAAACGGATTAGTTAGGAGAAAGGAAATAGAAGCGAAACGAATGGTAACCGTAAAATTTAATCAAATGGAAGGAACAATGCATCAATGAGAAGGAAACAATCCATTGATGAAATAAAACCGAATTCAAAATAACAAACCAACGATGAAAGAATTCGGAAATAAATTAATTAGATTCTGGAAGAAAAGGTATAGTATTAAATTACACGAGGGGGGTGGGGGTGATGTACAGTTGGAGTGGGCAATGGCTATATGCTAGCCCGAAGGTCTAGTCAATGACCACCATCCACCTCTACCTCATCTCCAATCCACCCCCAATTCCTCCAACATCCACACCTCCAACCCCCTCGCGAAATCGTACAAGGTGCCAGCAAAATGTCAAAGCGACAAATGAATCCGAGTTCAAACTAATATATTCAGATAAACCTATAAAAAAATGTAGATTAGTCCTGGAAGGAAGCTGATTTGTAAGTGGAACTACGAGACATAAGGGAGTAACGATGAAATATTTGAATAGAAACAAGAAAACAGAATTGAAAAAAAGAACTCTATTAAAAATGATTCACCAAAGCCGGCTTGCCCACCACTGAGCCCTCGGGAAGATCACCACGGTTCCACTGGTGAAGACCCAGAGATGCCTGGTCCACTCACCGAAGTGCTTCATGCGAGCTCCACTTAGCAAAGGACCGAGTAATCGTGTGGTGGCCTTTATATGACACCAGAGTCGTTTCCGAAATAGGCCGAAGGTGACCGAATTTTGTCGATAACTTTTTCTCTATAATAGTAGATGTTTTCTTTCCTTTTTCTACTTTCACTGTAAATTTATGATATAGGTAATTTGTTATTAATAATCTCAGTTAGTTATTAACTATAAATTCAATAATTTATGCAAAATTAAAAATACCAGTTACAGGATTTCTAAATTATGGAATACTCTTATACGCGTCGTTGTGTTAAATTACCCGAATTACTTTTTGCATGTTTGTTTTTCGGTTTGCGAATATATATAATATTTCACCGTCCTATCAATATTGAACATCATCCTAACATGTTTCTGGATGATTTTTCCTTCAGAGAAATCTACAGAATACTCTACAGTGACGCAAATTCATATCACATAACAAACTTTTTATAAAAATCCAAGAATATTCGGAGGAAGTATGCCCGGGGGGTTATTTTTAAACTTTGATAACATTTGTTAGAAGCTGAGGAAGCAAGATTAACTTAGATTATGCATTCGTCTTTGTTAAAGTAAGCTCTAAAAGAACTACCGAATGGTTAATAAGATTTAGAAGATCTGGAAAAAAAATAAAATTTGTTGTACAGTGTTATTTAAAGCTATGTATTCTAATATAAAATTCATTTAATCAAAGATAGAAGAAGTTTATAACTAAATCTTGTAATTATTATCACGATTTCCATTTTTATTACAAATTCATGCTGTGAGTAATTTGTTATTAACAATAAACTTTACAATTCATATAGTCTTTGACTGCGAAATTAATTGGCTGTTTAATAATTACGTAACGAATAATAGTTCCTTTTAGTTAGTGTACGGTATTGGTAGCTCTGTACCCTTATTATCTTAAAATTGTCACAGGAATCCTTATTTGGATGTAATGAAATATTCAAATGCAAGAATTTTCTGTCACGATTCCACATTTTGTTAGTGGTGGATGAAACGTTAATAAAAATAAGAACAGTCCTTTATTTGATTACAAAAAATTATCAAACACAAATATTAGGTATAAATCTAATTAATTTCTTCCAATCATATTCTCACACATTTTTTCACCATTACAGCTCAACTACAAAGGACCAATGCCCAATCTTTCTGGTTTATTCCTTCTACTTTCATACATTACACGAATATACACAATTTACACAACGCTTCAAAAATTTCACGCATATTCATTTACCACAATAACTTGAGTCCATTAGATATTGGCATCCCATGCATACTTGTCACAATCATCCCTTCCTTACAGACATCGCTCATTCAATATATCAACACATATATATTCAAAATCCACGTTAACGATTACACACATTTAACTTTTTCATCTTTAAGATATATCAAAAACCACCCATCAAGGTTTCCCATTAATTATCCATTCTCTTCATAATCTACTCCCTACCTTATGCGATTAATACTAATTATCCTATTTACGCGGTAAATACAGACTTAAATATATTTTGCATATACTTAGACATAGCCAAAAGTCCAACTATCATCTTCCTGCTTTACTTCAATCTTACTCCACGAAGATTTCCAATTTAACAAAGTCTCTCATCTTAGGTATCACTCACACAACCTGATACACGTCCCTCAGTGTTCATCTTTAAAAAATCTCGTCTCTCTTCATTTTCCAAAAAATTTTGTCCAAAAATTTCTGATGTATTCCTCTCAGAAATGCTCTTCCACTATACAGTGTTATATACATTCTCAGATGATTCTTCATCATTCATCGAGTTCTGATTTCGTAATTTATTCTCATAATTTAACCCGTCTACCGTTGACTTAGCCGAACACGTAGAAAAAAGTGCCGAGCACAAGCATGATCCGGATAGCATCGCAGTACGCTCTAGCCGCAACGACATCAGGAAACGCGAAGGAGAAACGTATCGTTGGTGGTCAAACGTGCGAATCTGATGAGCCCAATCTTATCTCTTGTCTGTTAAGTTGGAGCAGAACGACTTCGACCGAAATTGCTCGTACATGTTCGCGTGTTTGTCAGAAATACGCATGCTGGAATCCTGACCTTAAGCCAGGATTTGTCGTACGTCGAATCTGTTTTTGACTCTGGTAAATACAATACGCATCAAATCGGACTCTAAATCTGTGTACTCTACAGGTCTTGCTATAAAGAGATTAACAATCTGCAGCTCGTTACTTGAATTACTTCCTTTTGAAGCTGTAAAATGAGCGAGTGTGCATTTATAATTTTCTTTCCATCCTCAAACAATATTTTTAACTCCGAATAGCGTTTCACTATGACATGTGCACAAAGTGGCGAATCAAAGAATAACTCTCATGGCGCAGAGCTTTAATAAAATTGGATTTGACCAGCATTAGTTATATTCTAAATATTAAAGCGGTATTAATGAAGAAGGTGGCGTGCTTTTCGAAAATGTGTGAATAAGGAGTCGTATATACAACGAATCGCAAATTATTGTAAAAGTTCACATGAAATTAGGGACAGCAGTTACAATGGTATGGAAAGCCATGACAAGGAGAATGAAGTGATTTCGATAATTAAAAAGCTTATACATAGAAGAATCTAATAAAGCATATCTTAGAATCTGTAAAAGTCTAAGTTTAAAAAATGCAAATGTCATAAGGGTATATATGTATTACAATATTAATGTAAATTACATAAGTAGTATATCATTTAAAAAAGTCGCAAAATACTATTACTAAAACAGGATGTAAAAATAAGAAATATCTCGTTTCGAAAATATAAGTGAAAGTGGGGGTACAATTAATCAGTGTACTTTACATTTGGCAATATAGATACAATTGTTCCAGGACTCATAAGTAATTTTACCTACATTTCTAAAATGTGATATTTACTCACTGTCTACAATTGTTGCATTATATCTCTCCCCCCTTAAGTAATATTTCTATAATACTAGGGGTATTGTTAATACCACAGCATTACCTAAAATTATTCCTCACAGCATGCTTTCACGAGAAAATTATTATATATGAATATATATATATATTCCATCAATATTATAAATATATATATTCCAAATATATATAAATCCATAAATTGGATTTAATTGATTCGATGACAGGATCGTTTACGAAGATTTATGATTGGATTACAGTAAATGGGAGGCAATAAGGCGTATCGTGATTTTGATTTTCCAGCTATACAATGTACAGATGAATCGGTACCACTCTAACTTGGTCCTAATTGATCGAAGGATGATAAACGAATATGCATTGAGGGGTGTCACCCAGGTGATATCTGAACGCTATGGTAGATTCCACGCAAAGAGCTAAAACGAGAATGTGGAATAAAATCTAGAATAGAATGTGCTTTTCATATCTCCTTTCGTTTTCGAATGGCGCACGTTTGGAAGGTTGAGGATTCGTTGAAGATCAGTGCTTATGTACACTGTGAAATTTCGATTGTGTTTCGGTTTTACAGTTATTCGTCACTTAATCATAAAATACGAGGGCTTCGTGTTTAGAAATTGTTTGCTTTATTTGTAAATTGAAGGAAATGGTTGGTATCTTTTTATCGATGTAACTGTGTTTCTCGTTCTTTTTGTTAAATATTCTAGGATGAGCCTGTTTCAGCAGTGGATTCGAGATGTGACATTTATATGGGGAATATGTACGAGAGTCTGTTGCATAATGTTGGAGCTTCCAAGCAACAGCGTATGTCTAAATAAAGTATACATGATTGCATATTTTGTCCCAAGTAATTTAATGAAAATAAGTAAGTATAGTTAATTCTGCTCTTACTTTAATAATGAATATTTAGTAATAGTAATTTTCCTGGTATAGGAATATTTTTTGAATAATTGTGAAGACAAGAAATAAGAAATTCGTTTTTTAAACGGGCTTGGTAGTTTTAAGGGCAAGTTTTATTTTACTTCATACGAATTTAGGATATAAAATTGATATAAAGGAAACTATATAAATGTTTGTTAGGCTTGGCTTTGGGGTATAGACAATTTTAAATTTCGATAATTCTTTATTTTAATATTATTTGGTAATGCGAATCTTTCTTAAGCATCAGTTAGGTTCAAAAATTGCTGGCATGTCTATAACGCTTTTATAGACACCATACATGCTATGATTTCAATGTAAATATCCATTATCCGATTTATAAGTTTCGTATTTTTAGTACTTTCTGTGAGGAATATCATGCTAGACTAAACGCTTTTTGTATCTCAATAGATGTGAAAATATCTCCAGAAAGGAAATGTCCAGAAATGTCCATATTCATCGTTTTTCAGAATTTGATATCTCTTATCGGTTGAAAAAGGATACTCCTATATTTTAATCTTATACAATAAACATTCAAATATCCTAACACATATATTATTATAATGTAGGCGATAAAAATAAAAATAAATAACAAGAGAAATAACCTATTAGATGAAGGGACATAAATTTCTTAAAAAATAAAATTACAAGCTCCTAAAATTTTATGAAATCACATTTAATTAAAAATATCCTACGCATTTAATAAGGCTAATACACATACCGAGTATCTAAATTAAATGTAAAGGCAATTGTTGTGATATGAAATAAATATGCATTGCATTAACTTTAAAATCTGTTCTCTTGCTAAAAATATCTTATGGTATTTCTCTCCTCTCCTTATATATAATGAAAACAATATTTTCTTTATATCGTGAATGATATTCAGTATAAAATGTTTCATCAGACTTGAAATGCAACTTTTTCACAGCACGTGGCATTTTGTAGAAATATAACAGTAGTATTATACCAAACTATTCTGCAATATGTTGATTCATTGGTTATTTTGGTTTATTACAATCAATTTTCGTTCTTCAGTACTTAATAGATGAACCAATACGTGGCAGTCGATTAAATGTATTTCTTGGAGATGCTGATGAATATTAGTAAAGATGCGTAGCTGCGACTGGAGTTACAATAACCGCAAAATTAACATATGTTGAAGGTAATAAAAATGTTTAATAAAATAAATATCTGAATCTCTGTTAATCTGGTATTAATAGTAAGGAACGAGATTTTTTAAATGGAACACATTTTCATTGAATGAACCAATCGTATGTTTTATAAAAACACATGGCAATAATAAAATTTCTCTGAAAAGGATGTGAACCTTTTAATTTTAGTCTGCAATCTATTTCATTAGAAGTTCCTTATTAAATAAGAAATTGGAGAGAAGTAATAAAAAAAAACAGAATAAAATTTTAATTTTCAAAATGAAATTCTGATGCATTCTCTGCCACAGCAATTATTCTTTAGCATAATATTGGTTGAGATAATTAATTGTGATTCCGCTGAAAGGTTTATGTTGCTAATGAAAAATGAAACCTGTTTCAAAAAGAGTAGGTGAAGCTTCAATTCTCGACTTACCCGCTTATAATATTTTGTTCCGAATCTTTTGTTTTAATCTAACCTAATTGAATGCTCTGGTAAATAATCTTGCCTCTAGTACCTATTCGCGAAGTTAATCAAATCCCTTTCCAAAAAATCAATATTTTTACTCCTAAAATTATCCCCAATTATAATTTTCAAGTATAAACTCTCTTTATCTGCGTTTTATATCTTATTATTCCAAATATTTTTTCATTAAGGCTTCTTATTAATTGTATGCATCAGGTGTCAGAATAATTCTAATCAAAAGAATAAATAATTAAATATTCGATGATATAATTAAACAGGAGCAGACACATACACCATTTTTTTAAATAATTCAACTTTCCTTTCCACTTTCGTTCTAAATTTTAGCATTACATATGTGAAATTGAAATATGAATTGAAATAGATTTGTCTTAAAAATATCAGGTATATTAATACATTATTACTGATGATATAAGCAATAGTTCAGGAGGATTCGTTAATATTTATTAACTCTAATTATATGTTCTTCTTTTCTTTTTTATTTCTTAGATACTCATTGAAATTCCTTATTATAAGACCACCAAATTACATTTCAATATCACGAATAATTATCTCACTATAATATTTATCAAAGATGAATTACCCCCTATAAATTCAACTTATTATGGTTAAAGCAGAGATCCTCCATACTGATCTCTATATTTCTACTGTTACGAACTGTGTGGTAGAAAAAAGATGTAGAACTTTCAGCGAAATTAGAATATGAGTCGCTTCTATTCATCTGATATCATCGATTTAAGAATTGCGAGAAACATACCTCTAATATGCCCTATTCTTGAACGTGCTTTCATTCCTGTTCGTTAATTTTTTACTCGTCACACGGGTACATATCTCACTCGCTTTGCGTGCATTCCTCCGTATCTCTAATATGGTGACTCACAAAGATCAGCGGGTAAATACAGCCAACCATATCGCAATCTCGGCGCCGCCTTAAATTGTTCCAGTTCACGTTACCGTCCATTGAAGGTTTACCCGCGGAATGACATGGAACTCGCAAGTTAACTTTATTCTCCCGTATTAAATGGGAGCTATTTTAGACCTACCCCTGCCGCGGTGAACTCCTTTAATTGCACGTTTAAATGCAGAGATTTTTCGTTCATGTATGCACAAGGAGTGGGAGGAAATAAATTTGTATTTGCATGCAAAGAGTGTCCTCTTTTTTTGTTTAATAACAGATTTGATCGTTCTTTGGATTTAAACAGGGAACTAGGTATTGTGTAGAATGGAAAGGTTGTACTAGACATTCTATGAATGGTCCAATGACTGGTGAATGAAAACGTTAGAAAAATGGACAGAGTGGGAATAATGGATAATTGATTATATCAGAGTATTAGAAGAAGAATCAGGATATCAAGATAATATGAAATTTTAAAATAAAAGTTTAAGAATAGACAATTAATCCATTATATATTTTTCATTCGTGTAGATATAAGGAATGGGAGAAAATAAATTCGTTTTCCTTTATTTATGATTAGGTAGAAGTAAGGGGGGAAATAAAATATCGTATAAGATAGAGAAGGAAATCAGAATGTTAAATTTGATATGGAAGAGTCTCTAAATTTTACCTCTTATGGGTATCGATAAGGGTTGGAAAATATATGGAAGGTTATAAATTATTCACTTACTATTTTCATTTTCCCATTATTTGTTGCATCTTCTCTTTTAGTAGAGGTTTAATTAAAGTATTTTTAATTAAGGCAATGCTTCCGTTAGATATCCATTATGTAATTAATGCAATTTTATGATAAAAATTTCGAATTTTCCCATTTTTCTTCTATCTTTCTTACAAAACAGTGTAATTTTTCAAGCTTTTAAGCAAGTATGACATCTAGTAACAATTAGGGACCGTTTAGAAGCTAGACAAATCTTGTTTACAATATTTTATCGTAATGCTAAATAAAACTGCACATAAATAAACATAAACCATACGAATACGTCATTGTGTCTGCACAAAATTCAAAATTAACAATTGCAAGAATAATTACTGGTACATGAAAGAATTTGAAACACGTCATTCCAATTATTTACAGACACGAAATAATCATGCTACTCTTATAATGGTAATGAATAATAGTTATAATAACAATGCTTCCCGAGAAACTGCACCTAAATTTGTAAAAACTCCGAATAATTAAGACGGCGTAAACATGCAGCGCCGGAATATTCAAGATCGACAAAACAAGATGGGCATGTACATTCTTAAGAGTACGCGTTGCAGTGGAAAGATCCAATTAATGGTTTCATCAAGCCGGGCGCGATATTATTTGCAGTAGCCGAACGTATTCCAGTCACTCATGTTTGTTCAAATCGCATCGAACATTTTTTAAAGGCAAACGCCGCTATTTTGTAGAATGGAACACGCGCGCCGGAAACCACGATGCTTACGTGCACATAAAAGGTAATTGGACCAAACATCGTTCCAAATATAAAAACATGATATCCCCTTATGTAGTACCGTGACTTACAGCTATGCACCGGCTCGCGTCGTATTTACAGTTCTCGTCTTTCTACAATACAGTATTACTCATTCGTTAACGTTCGCTATCAGTTCTGATGCGATGACATTATTATATTCCTGCGATGCAAACATGACGTTTGCATCGAATGTATCTTTACAGTGATACCTGGATATCTATCGACTTGTTTCTCCGTTCAATTACTTTTCATTGCATGCAACGCAGTACAGAATTGAATTTACACTACATACGCCTTTGAACAGCTATAATTTTGCGAGAAGAGATAGTAGAGTAACATTTGAGGGTTCTATATAAAAGAAAAAGGCCTTTACCCTTACGCTGTATGATTGAATTTGAACTTGAGTATTTTTGTGGTAGAAAACGGAAATGGGATTTCGGTTAAAAGGTTGGGGAAATTTTAAGGATCTCGAATCTACTAAGAAATTTTTTTCTGGGGTCCAAATTGGAGAAAATTAGGCCACTGAAATATCCAATTGCATAAATACCGTGAAATTTAGTATACCATTTTTGGCTGCCAGGTAATTCCTTTTTGAATCAATTATTTTATTAAACTCACTTGTTCTTATTCACTTGTTCTTACTCATTACTACTGGTGTGCGTTAATGGAATTATATTCTGTGTATATTTCAACATATTAATTTTTTATTTAGTATCATATAACTGGTATAACCTTCATTCACTTAGAAATTGCCTGGAAATGAAAAATTGCATGTTAACTTACGTAATGTAACTTTACTAGTTTTATACATCGTAATTTGCGTGTAATATAACAAAATAATTTTTTTTTTGTGAAGCAACCATTGTTTTAATTTATGCAATTTTTAAGCAAGAAACTGTCTCTGTTTTGCACAATAAAGCAGTCTAAATGTAAATTCAATCCAGGCATACGAAAGCATCAACCCCAAAAATGTCATTGTACGATTGATTGTTTCAAAACGAATTTAGTACATATTCAGTTTCGCTTATATAGTTTCCCGAAATTATGCAAACGATATGTATAATAGCGCATGGCACTAATCCCTTACACTACAATAACGCGCCTAATTCGTCGTGAGTTTCTCATGCTAAACCTCGTAAATATTAATTACACTCGCATTAGATTGTAATAACATAGAACAGACTTTAACGCGTGCAAAATTTGAATGAAGCCTAAAAATTCACAAAATTTTATTTCGAATAAAGTAAGTGTGAATATTGCCAATTAAAATTTAATAACATTAGTGTCCTCAGCTTCTTGTAAATAAATCGTGGTGTAAGGAGTTAAAACAGTACTGTAAGGATTAACAATAATTCATATTTTAACACAGAACCTACCAAGGTTCAAATCCACAACAATTTTGAAATTTTCTATTTAATATTACCTATTCAACCGATTATTGCTTTGGTTACATGATGGCGTGATATTACCTTCATTATAAGTTAAATTAATGTTTCTATGTTTATTTCAAATTCTACATTCATTTTCTCATCTGTGGGTCATCTATCCTGTGGTAGGCTTAGCGCTAAAATTGAAATAACTATGCGTGAAATTTCGGAGTAAAATAATTCCATGCATTAATTACTACCCGATCTTTCGTTCACCGTTCTAAGAAATTTCGTCGACTTTTCAGCGGAAAGACATTGAATCGCTATTTTTCCGCAACGATGGAACGGCCGTTGGCAAAGGGCTGACCCTGCAGTCGGTCGATGAAACCCGTTCCACGTCTAATTCTAATTCCTCAGCGACTCGCACGATAGACGCTTACTGGCGCGTCACAGAAGTATGTAACGCGCGTTTCAGATTCTCCTGACGTCAATGGATAGTATTAGCGGAGCGATGCGGTCGAGCATTTCTATGTTCTCTTGGCCAACACGGGCGTGAACGAAGATACACGGCTTCGCGGAATTGATTCGATAGCATTTGGCATTCTTTCGAGGCGGTATACCAAGAGATCCAGCTGATACTTTCACAGCAAGTTTACGAGAACTGGCTACCGATTCGATGTCGGGGAACCATAGGAATGTTCTTTCTCGAGTTAGCGATTTAACCGGCGATCTCTCCATTGGTATTGCTGTAAATTTTCTACATTCTCTACATTTTCCTCCTTTCCAGTGTGCACGTTTAATTGCTGTGAGAAGGTTTGTATATACAGATGGATTGGGTTTATCGCTGGATTCGCGGTCCTCGGTAATTTTGCTAGAAGCATTGAAATGTTATTTAATTTATTATTTTAATTAATTTTGGCTGGTGGATTAAATTTGCTGTTTAAATTATTCGAATTATTATTCTGAATTGATTATTTTAATTGTTTCTCGTAAATAGCTTGAAATATTGGTTAATTTGATAGTTTAATTAGGTATGGTAAGTGCTTTGAATTATTGCTCAATACCGTAGTTCTTATTCATTTCGAGTTTAGAATTCTTTGTAACACAGTTTGTATTACTGTTTAATTTATTGCTTTGATTTATGTTGGCAATTAAATTGAATTAATTTGCTTATTCGCATACAATGTTTTGTTACATTGAATTAGTCTACATGTATTCCATTCATTTCAAGAGATAGTGTGATACGGTCATTTGCACTATAAATTTCCTTACATAAAGAATCTTAGTTTTTTGATTAAATCTTTTAATTATTGGCAAGAATTGTTACTAATTATAAGATTTAAGGAAGTTCTATACCTTCTGCAATTTATTGAAACCGTTAGAATAAATATTTTATTACAAGGATGTTTATAAATTAAAAGCTCCCCCATTGTTAACTTACTTTTACATCACTATATAGAATAAATAAAGTACAGTTCGGGAAAATACGTCGAAGTATGTGGAATAATGTGAAATAGCGTACAGTCAATTGAGAGGTGATTTAAACGGTGGCGCTTACGATAAAGAAAAAAGCTGAATTTGCAATGAGTGATTCCAAACGAAACACTATAGAAAAATTAACAATGATATGGTATATTCGCGTATAAAAAGTGCCATTGGAAACATTGCCGTCGCAAACAAAACACTTATTGCCATGGAAAATAAGCGAGTAATCTACATAAAAGTAACATGATAATATCATAAAGTAATACCGATAATGACAGTAAAATTCACAAATGAATACCTATGAATATCTCATATGTAAATGGAGACAAGTGATCTCGAGTTAATTGCAATGACAGCATGTTTGTTTAATTGGGTAGAGACTACAAAGCAACGACTAAACTAGAAATAACGTTATGTCAAATATGGAAATGTAATACTCCTGCTTTTCTATTTTTATTCCACCATAAATGGCACTACCGTGATTTCAAAATTACATATATGAAAAGCTCCGAATTCTTACGTGTTTATCGCTAAAAAATTAGCCAGAGCAAATGGTTAATACCCATAAGCGAGGCAACAAATAGAACCGCCATTGTAGAGGAGTGAGGTGCGTGAAACCTGAAAAGATCGGAGTGCGAGCGGGACCAAGCTTCATCCCCCACCATTATGGTTCCGTTATTCGTCTTGGTCCGGTCGGAAGATGTGAGGTCAGAAACGAGACGCGTCACCGCGGTCTTTACAAGTAACTTTGGCGTTGGAAAAGGAGATGTACGTCTCTCGCGACCAGCGGCAGAATGATGCAGTGGATTCTAAGGTGGCAAAATATTTATACACAACGAGCCTGACAAAACGCGTACACTGCTGCTTCACCAAACACCCGCATTATATAATAGCCGATATATAACGGTGTTGCATACTATAATCACGGTTCGTCGAATAACTAAATATGTCGCGCGTTTGCGTATCGCTGGCGAAAAGAGGCGGCACGTAGAACACACAGCAATGGGAATAGACCGTTGCTAATTGTAAGTCTTATTATACACTAAAGGGAAATCGGGATGGACAGATTTGCGTATCCTAAGTATGTGTTACGCAGACCATTCATTGATATCGCGCGGCCGCAGTGGGATTTTCGTTATTTCCATGGAATTCTGTCCACCTTCGGCGGGGTCTAAGCTGGGTGCGTGGGGTAGGTTCAGATTGTTCGATGTGCAACGTGAATAGGATTAAATGGTTAGGGAATGAGGAGTAAGTAATTTTTAATCGAATTACTATTTATACGCGTCTTGTAATTGAAAATTCTTTATCTTATTGGGCATCGGAAGCAGAAGAACTTGCAGATTTTTTAGTATTTCGATACAATGCGTTGTATATGTTTGGGTGAAATTTATTGAGATGATGGATGAATGTTATATGTGGAGAGCGTGATTAGAGGATGAAGAATAATTGATTCACAAGCCATTACTTTGAATATATTTTTTAACGGGGTATTTCAACTTGAAGCAAGTTCAAATGAAAGATTTATTGATCTTATTGTGCAGTAAAAAGGGAAGCATTCGTAGATATTTAGGGGATTGTGTAGAATTTTATGTTGTCAACTTTGGTTGCATATAATGATTTGGTTAATAGATGATAGATATGGAGAAAACAGAAAATAATTAATTTTGGAAGAATTATTCTAGATATGTCCTTTGATCACGTAATTATAATTCCTCCTGCCATGTCAACAGTGATAGATCTTGTAATCATTCCGTCGAATAATTTTTTAGAACGCTCGATGTACATATTCTGTCATTCTCTTCCCACGAATTAAGAAAAAAAGGAATTAAGTGAATAGTGAGATATAGTGAGATATGCAATGAAAGTTATAATGAGCAGTGTAGCGACCATCATTCTCACCCTTGCCACTAGATGGATTCCGTTTTCGAGGACTTTCCGTAAGTCCTCGGAAAACCTCTGACTTCTATATATATAACTTCCCGACCTTCCAATAGTATGCCCAGTGTCTAAGGCAGGGCCTGCTAAGCAAGCCTTACTGATGAGTCCGCTAGCAGGCACGGGACGAAACGCATCACTTCCTTTTCCCAACGTCCTTTCTACCCTGCGTTGCATGAAAGGAGTCATCCCGTTCGGTTGCGGGGCAAGAGGGGTATTCCATTTGCACCGCCTATACTTTTGTTAGTAATACCCACTCTTCTATGACACTACCAAAATTACTATCTCCAAGTTCGGTAACGTTAACATAGGCGTAAGATATCCGCAAAAGAAGTGTTATCTAAGAGTTAACTTACAATGAATGGGAAGCACTACTACGCTAGGCAATAAACGAAACGACACCAAATAATTGGAAAAGATTTTATAAACATGTAGAAACACTGCAACACGAATATTGGACGAAAGATGGAATAATAGAAGACGCAACTGAAGACCTAGGATTGGAAATAAAAAGCAGTGAGTCGGATACGGAATCGGATGACAATAGCTGAGAAGACTTATAAGGTAAAGGAGTACAAAAGTAATAATAATTAACATAATCTATGAAAAATGATTTAAAATTTAAGATGCATTATTTAGGACAAATTAATTGTGCAATTGCATCATACCAGATAACAGTTTAAAAAAATCATACGATACAGCATAAATATAAAAAATATGTGTATAGTACATCAAGTTTGCTGCATAATACAATGGAAAGTTAATCAAGATGCTAATTAGTAATTAGTAATTACAATTAATCATGTGTTTATCAGAAGAATTTGAAGTTAATATGCTTTTGGGATGAATCTACGTTCTTGCATCTATTTTTTGCGTCTGTCTCACTTTGCCTCGTTGCTTTGTTCGCTTTCTTTATCACATGGAGCTCTATGTCCGGGCTAATAGGAAGGGATCAGTCCTGCCAATAAGGGAAGCGTCTTACTCTACTTTTGCCATGATTTTAGAATGGTAGGGCTGATGGAGATTCGGTCCTACAAGTTTCGCAGATGACTTCCTTCATGCAATGCAGAGCAGCTACGCCAACCACCGAGGATACCTGCGACAAGCTGACATCAAACGACCGTGGGGGAGGATCCCCACAGCAGTTATACTATATACCAGAAAGTAGAAGAGATTTTAGAGATTAGTTTAAAATGAAATTATTGTGATAAATGAAATTCATTTCATCTTCCAAACAATATTAAATAATGTAATCCAATTCCATTCAAATGCAGAGTTAAACAGTTATTTTTAAATGTGAGTGAATAGATATTACTCTAGCAAAATTTAGCTTCATATAATTGTAAATTCCAGATAAGACTTAATTTCAGTAAATGATTATTAATGTGCTGGACATTATACCAAACCTCGATATTAATATTAAACAAACTGTGGAAAAATCAGGAGTATTGCCATTAGTCTTGTCAATGATGTTATGTAAGTCATGGCATCGGTGATAACGAAATTAATTAAATTATTTTAATCGAGTAAACTATGATGCTTGTAAAATTTCCAATCCTCTTTCGATAATTACGATAATGGTGTTAAATACCGAGTATGCGATAAAATATACTCGTATCCTGTACTGCAGATAAAATATATAATTTAGCCCAAAGAATCTCTTCGTTAATATGGTACTAAAATAAACCAATTCGGCTCGCATATTAATATTACAAAGGAAATCTTCATAAAAGTAATAACTTAACATTGACCTTATAAAAATAAGCATATATATTAAATAATTGACATTTAATTCTGAACACGCTAATACGTTTTACAACAGTACTGTCAAAATATTGTGCTCAATAAATTTCAATAATTGATAATTAATATTCGATTCCGAATTAGTAACAGCTATACATAAACTAATTATCATAACACGTCCATAAGTTGTAATATCCTTAAAGATCTTTATTTTTGGTAATATGGCAACGAAAATAATACGCAAAAATAATATCCATTCCGATTTACAAACCCTTTCGCGGACATTTTTACCTATTCATGATGCCAACCTACAAATTGTAGATTCTGTGAGTGGCATTCATCCTTCATTCGGCTAGGACAGGGTCAGGACGGAATGTATCAAATGATCTCGTTATATGGTAATCGTGTCCGACCCTGGCATACCTTTCCAAAAAGTATAGCTTGAAAGAAGATTCCGGAATGTTCGAGGAGATCTTGCACTCCATTTCTACCTATATGTTCGCATCGTCGCGACGAGAATAGATTAAAAGCTCCATGTGGTTCTTGGCCTTCTCTCTCCAGATATAAAGTTGGATTCTTCGAATCCTATTTATGATACCGGATTTGTAATTATGATACAGTAATCAATCAGGTACTGCTGAACTTAAAAGCTTATAGTATCTATACGACAAGGAATGAATGCTTGGAAGAATAAAATAAAAGCAGGGAAATAGTCAATAGAATAGATAATAACTTTATATGTACAATAGATCTTTCCATTTATTTATTTCGGACTATACAGTCATCTAGTAGGTAGTTAATTCACTAATTGTAGTACCCATAGAGATTATTCATTAGTTCCCTCCTCTTCTTTGTAAACTGGGACTTATATTATTTGAAAATCGTCGTTGTTTTTACTTTCATTATGGGTTGACATACTTCACAATTTTTCTGTAAAATTATTACGTAATTATTCATAACCATTAGTTTATCCTTAAATGGTACATTTGATGTTTCAATACATTGGTACAAAGCAAATATTTCAGTAAAAATATGAGTTCATTGTGTGATGAATTCGTGACATCCACGAAAGTAAAGAACGTCAACGAGCAAATATATATAATCGATAATGTAAAATATTGATCTACAATTCTAGATTATCGGTTAAGAACAAAATGTTCCATTTTTTAAATTTTGCAGTTATTGGGATGAAAATGTGTCATATGTGAATTATTTATTTATTTCAGACACTGTATGATTTAAAACGAAATTCTATTAATTTCCCCCTATCATTTCGACAGTGATAATAGTAGAAAAATGCTGTCGAATAATTTTTTAACACGGTCGATGCACATTTTCCACCATCCTCTTTCCACGAATAAAAAGAAAGAAAAAAGAAAAAAGTACGCGAAACGCGGGGAAGGAGTTTGATCAATAATATAATGAAAATATCGGAAATATTTACAAGTTCGACGACGCCATGAAATATAAATAGTTGCAAATACAATAAAAACGGAGTGATCTCAAGAATTCCGAATTTTTCAATAAAATTTATAATTTCAATAATTCTTCGTGATGGAAAATATGCGAGACATTACCTAGTTGCTAGCCAGAGGTATTTCAATTAGTATTCCTCAGGTGAGAGTGTATGTAATAGATATATGGTGGGGAAATTTATTAAAATAACGTTAGTACAATAAAATACGTAGTAAGCTAAAAACGCCAGAATCACCAAAGATTTTGTATTTACAGAAAATGTATTTATATATTTAACTACTGACTATCGTGAGTAAAATGTCAGTTTTTGGATGAAAATTAGCCTACGATATCGCGATGAATCATAATTCATTTACGTAGTGATACTTGCGATTACAATATAATCTTTTGATAGAAATTCAGCAGTGATACCATATAATATCGTGACACTGAATCCGACTTCAGTATTAGATGAATGAGGCACTAACAATTTTTAAAATTCTAGTGAAGCAAATGACACCTATTGATACTAATTAGGAAAGGAGTTTCAAAAAAAGTGATACAAAGAGGTTAAAACTTTATATTATTCCATAAGGTTAAGGACCGATAACAATTTCTTCAGAATTCCTTACAAATAAATGCAAATAAAAAATTTCACTGGACCGCAACGCATCATGCCAAATACAAATCACAATGCAGCTACCTTCTAACCTAAATCAAACAAAATTAAAATAAAGTGGAAAAGACAACAAATGTGTATATGCAACTGATCAACACCGATCAACCCTCTAAGCCGTCTGCTAAATCTTCAATAAATTCTCTGAGCTTTCTACTAATCTTTTGATTACACAAGCTGTCCGAAGCAGATCTAAGCTGTCCCATTTGGTGTTATTCGGCCGTCTTCTGTCCTTTGCTGCGCTCTGATGTGGCGGCGGTGCCATTCATTGTGATGCTGTCCTAAACAGTGCTAGTATGTGCTATTCGGAGTTATTCGGTGATCAGCTATGCTGCGCTGAGCTCTGCTGCGCATTCC